>NW_004567113.1:5518198-5523624 GCF_000260355.1 Condylura cristata
ACTCATGCGGAAGTGGCTTCAGATTCTCAGTGCTGTGCTTTAACCCGCTGCGCCACCAGGGAGGGCCAAATAAATAATTTTTTACAAAACAAAACAAAAAACAAACAAACAAAAAACTCAGAGAAGCGGCAAGATGGTGGCAGAGTAAAAGAGCAGAAATCACCACGTCCAAGCTCACCCAGGAATTTAGGACTGAAAACAGACTATAGACTTACATACTACGAGTTTCAACCCAAATGAGAACACCCTGGACTCATTAGAAGGAAAATAACAGATGGAGAATTGGCCATTGGGGAGTTCAGATAAGAGAACTCCCCTCCCCCACCCGGGAGTGTTCAGGCACCTGGAAGTTTGGAGGGCTGAAGGAGCAGCTTTGCCCTCAATAAAGCCCTGGAGGTAAAGAGACAACTTAGCTAGGTGAGTGGATCCCAGGATGAGGAAAGACTGCACATCCGATCTGGAGCACTTGGGTACTACGCAAAGTCACAAAGTCACTGATAGACCAGCTCAACCAGCTGGGGAACGGGCAAGATGGCAGCAGAGTAAAGAAGCTGAGATGACTACACCCAAGCTCCTACAGAAATGTGTAATAACGGATTATAGACTTACATGCTATGAGTTTCAACCCAAATGAGAACACCCTGGACTCACTAGAAGGAAGATAACTGAGGGAAAATTGGCAATTGGGGAGTTCCGATAAGGGAACTCCTACTCAGAAGTGCCACAGACAGGACAAGAGGAGTACTGCAACTGTGAACGATAGGGGGAACACCCAGGCTCTCGTGCCACAGATGGAAAAGACTGCGCAATTGGGCACACTGAGCCCAGGGGGTGGGGAAGAAAAACCTGGTGATCTGGTGACTGGGGCAGCTGCAAGGTGTGCAACCCTTTCACCCACCCCTACAACATAGGTCTGGGGGCTTGTTCTTGGCATTAGTCACTAAGGCAGGGACAACACATTTACAAAGCCCCTGAGATAAAAACTGGGAAAAAAAAAAACAAAATAAAATGGTCAGACTGAATCAAAACAGGTCCATTAACACTCCCCCAAGTGACAGGGAAAGAATGTTCAATGAGAGACAGGTCTGAGTGGATACAAAGAACCCTGGAGACCTAGAGGTAGGACGATAATCTGCAAAACTGAGGGATGTGCAGAACTAGGACTCAGGGTGTTACTGAACAGCAGTGGCCAGAAGACATGTGAGCCAATAAGGCACCATGCAAGGATCTGAGTGGCAAAAAAAAAAAAAAAAAAAAAAAAACAGTGACTGGCTCAACCATAAGCTCAGCTGCAGCACTTCTAATGCATCCTACCCTCTGGGGATGCATCGAAGCACAGAGGGAACCCAGGGCATCAGAAGGCTACAAACATCAACAGGCACCTCCCTGAGAGAAGGACTCACCGAGCTACCAGTAGAAGCTGAACATGACAAGAGAACCCTGAGCATCACTGCAAGAGATAACACACATAATTCTATACAGTAGGGGCTGGAAAAACAGGAGATATTGAGATAAAACAAGGCTTAGAATACTCTCTACAACTGAAGTGCCTGGAAGTCCCTCTGCCATCCCAGAAAGAACATCCAGAAAAAAATGCCAGTCAATAATAGCAACACTGTGTCTCAACAAATAGAAAGTATTAGAAAATACATGGCAGGGAAAAGAAGACAAACAAATATTTAAGCAAGTCCACAGGGGGAAAATTCACCACAAAAAGATCAGTCAGCAGGAAACCACCAAAGACATAGAAGAACTGCTCAGCCTACAGATAAAGAATTCAGAATCATCATGATAAACAAACAAAAAGAAGATGAGAAGGAAAAACATGAAATGAGGCAAGCCTAATATGAAGAAGGACATGAAAGTAGACAGGAAGCAAGAACACCAAATTACCATAACAAGAGAAGAAAAAACAGCAAGGCATAGTATCATAAATATTCCAAGAATACAAGTTAAGTAAAACATAATGAGAATGATAAGAGGGAAGACGCAAATATCCTACAAAGGGAAACCAATCCAGATGACATCAGACTTCTCTGAAGAAACACTATGGGCAAGAAGAGAGTGGAAGGAAATACTCAACAAAGTCCAAAGTATTAAATGTCAACCAAGAATACTCTATCCTGTGAAGCTCTCCTTCCTCCATGAAGAAAGAATAAGGACATTTTCAGATAAACAGAAACTCCACAATTTTGTCATGACTAAACCCCCACTCCAAGAAACACTACAAGAAGCCCTCAAACCAAATCTAACAGAAGAATGAAAAAGAACAATTGAAAACAAGGAATAAAAATACAAAAGGACTAAAATGGCAAATGTAGGTGCCAGGATAACAATATTATCTCTAAATGCAAATGACTTAAACTCATCAATAAAAAGACATAGAGTTGCAGGATGGGTTAACAAAATAGAACCCAATGTTCTGCTGTCTGCAGGAAACACACCTAACTGCAAAATATAAAAACAGATTGAAAATAAAAGGATGGAAAACTGTTATACAAGCAAATGGACCAAAAAAGAATGCAGGAACAGCTATACTTATATCAGAACAAATAGACTTCAAACTAATAAAGGCTAAAACACTGAAGGCCACTACATAATAATTAAAAGAAAAATACAAGAAGACCTAATAATCATCAACATATATGTACCAAATGAAGGAACACCAAAGTCTATCAGGAAACTACTGTCATCTATGAAAACATATATCAGAGAAAAACACATACATAGTAGGAGATTTCAATATGCCACTCTCCACAATGGACAGATCAACAAGTCAAAAAATAAGCAAAGGCTCTGAACAGGGACCTGGACAACATGAGTCTAACAGACATCTATAGAATACTGCAACCCAAAAAAATCTGAGTACACACATTTTTCTCAAATCCACATGGGTCATTCTCTAGGATTGACCACAAACTGGATCACAAGATAAATATCAATAGATACACTAAGATCGAAATCATACCAACTATTTTCTCTGACTATGAAGGAATCAAACTAGAAATAAACCATATGAGAAAGACAAGAAATCCACCTACCATGTGGAGACTGAAAACCACAGTACTCGAGGACCATTGGGTAAATGAAGAAATCAGAGCAAAAATCAAAAAATACCTGGAGAAGAAAGACAACAACGACACAAATCTCCAAAATTTATGGGACATATTAAAAGCAGTTAAAAGAGGAAAATATATAGCATTACAGGCTCACATAAAGAAGCAAGAAATAACTCAAAGAAATAGCTTAATGTCCCATCTTAAAGAACTGGAAAAAGAACAAGATAACACCAAAACTAGTAGAAGACAGGAAATAATAAAAGTCAAATCAGAAATACATGAAATGGATGTTAAAAAAAAACAGTCCAAAAATCAATAAAACCAAAAAGTTGGTTTGTCGAAAAAATAAACAAGATAGACAGGCCACTAGCCAGGCTCACAAAGAAAAAAAACAAGAGAAAGCACAAATAAACAAAATCATAAACAAAAGAGGAGAAATCACAACAGATCCAGCAGAAATCAAAAGAATAATCAGAGAATACCCTGAGCAACTATATGCAAACAAGTTTGACAATCTAACAAAAATCAACAAATTCCTACAACTCTACAACCACCCAAAGCTAGATAAAGAAACTCAACAACTAAACAGACCAACTATATGCAAGGAAATTGAAGTAATCAAAACCCTCCCCCAAAATAAAAGTCCAGGATCAAATGGATTTACAAATGAATTTTACGAAACTTTCAGAAAAGAACTAGTGCCTATTCTGCACAGATTCATCCAAAAAAAATCGAAAAAGAAGGAAAACTACCATATACTTTCTATGAAGCCAGCATCACACTAATACCAAAATCTAACAAAGAAAACACAAAAAAGAAAACTTCAGACCAATCTCCCTAGTGAACACTGATGCAAAAATTCTCAACAAAATCTTAGCCAACAGAATCCAACAATGTATTAAAAGAATAATACACCACGACCAAGTGGGCTTTATCCCAGGAGCACAAGGATGGTTCAACATCAGAAAATCAATTAATGTAATCCATCACATAAACTGACAGAAAAATAAAACCACAATCATATCAATACATGCAGAGAAGACATTTGACAAAGTTCAACACCCATTTATGTTTAAGGCCCTCGAAATCCTCGGAATAGAAGGAGCATTCCTCAAGATGATAAAAGCCATATATGACAAACCCACAGCCAATATTATCCTCAACAGAGAAAAGCTGAAAACCTTTTGCTTGAGATCAGGAACAAGACAAGGGTGTCTACTTTCTCACTGCTATTCAACATAAGACTCGAAGGTATAGCAGAGCAATAAGACAGGGAAAAAAACATACAAGGATTCTGAGTAGGGAAAGAAATAGTAGAAGTGTCCTTATTTGCAGATGATATGTTAATCTACATGGAAAACCCTAAGAATTCCACAGAGAAACTAATCAAAATTATCAACCAGTTTAGCAAGGTAGCAGGATATAAAGTCAACACACAAAAATCAGAGGCCTTCCTATAGACAAACAACTAATCAGAAGAAACAGAAATAATAATAATAAAAAAAATTCCTTTTTCAATTAAAACAAAAAGAATCAAAAACCTGGGAATTAACCTAACAAAAGAGGTAAAAGAGCTCTTCAAAGAAAATAACAAAACACTGTTAAAAGAAATACAAGGAGACACCATGAAATAGAGAGACATCCTCTGCTCATGGATCGGGAGAATTAACATCATCAAAGTGGAAATCTTGCCAAAAGCGATATACAGATTTAACGCCATCCCAATAAAATTTTCAATGACATTCTTCAAAGAAATAGAAAAAAATATTGATGAGATTAATATCTCATCCCAACAAAAGACCACAAATAGCCAAAACTCTCATGACTAAGAAGAAAGAGAATGGAGGCATTAAAACCCCAAATTTCAAGCTATTATACTATATAATAATCAAAACTGCATGGTACTGTAACAACAACAGACATACAGACCAGTGGATTTGGATAGAAAATCCAGATATAACCCATTGGTTTATGGGCAACTAATCTTTGACAAAGGAGCAAAGAAGATACAATGGAACAAAGAAAGTTTGTTCAGCAAATGGTGCTGGGAAAACTGGGAAGCTACATGCAAAAAAAAATGAAACTAGATCACTACCTCTCATCACACACAAAAATCCACTCGAAGTGTGGATTTATGTCTATTTCTGTTCTTATGTCTAGACATAAGACATAAGAACAGAAACCATAAAATATGTGGAAACAAATATGGGTCAAACGCTACACAACAAACATTTCAGCAACATCTTTAAAGATAGAGCACTCAATGTAACAATAGTGAAGGCAAGGATAAATAGATGGGACTACATCAAGTTAAAGAGCTTCTGTACAGCAAAAGAGACATTACAAAAAGCAGACATCCCACTGATT
>NW_004567113.1:5524589-5528524 GCF_000260355.1 Condylura cristata
CTTTTATGAAATAATAACAAATCATCTAAAAGTAAGAAATTAACATGCAATGTGGGAGAGGAAGAAAGCACAGTGCGGACCATTAGAATGAGTTTGAGAATGAAAATTCAATACACCAACAATCTAGACCATCATATACTAAACCTCAATAAAACGCCGAATCAGTCTATAGAAATAACATTTAAGATATTGGAATAAAACCCAAGCAAAACAAAACAAAAAAAAGAATGTATCAGATTAGAAAAATGAAACAAATGACTAAATGGGCAAGAAATCAGAGTCAGACATTTTCTGATTTTTAAAAGCACATTATGACAAAAAAATATATATATAAAGAAGTAATTCATCAAAAAGAAAAAGAATATTTTAGCAGAAAATTCAGATTATTTAAAACTCCAATTAATTAACAAGAGTAAATCTTAAACACTGCTGAAGACTTAGAATTTTTGCTGCTTTGAAACAAAATGCAGACATGACCCAAATAAGCCTTTGCTAGAAGATAATAGGAATAAAATAGCTAACACCTAAAGTATTTATGATTACTTCCTTTATAACTAGCCTTGAAAAGTTATGAAATTTTATAGATATACATGAAATAAAATTGATAGTTCTCAAAATTTCTAGAGTAAGTGTAAAATGTACTTAACATTACTGAAATGAGTTGTGAAGTTGAACGTTTTCAGATTCACCTATTTAAAACCAGAAATTTATATCCACTATTCTAGAAAATAGATTGAATTATTATTCGATGTAAAGAAATCACAAAATCATTGTCATATGGAGAGGCAGAGAAATGCCTTAACAAAAAAAAATTCAGGATTTAAAGTATTGCAGAGCTATGTCAGATGTTACTTACTTAAAATGTAAAAAATATATTTTATATGGATTTTAAAATGTTTGCTCTCTTCATTAAATTTTTGTGTTAAATATTAAAAAAAAAAAAACCTCTATCAACACAGCATATATATGATTTCTCTCCTAGGAAGTATTGTTTCAATTATGATCTGCTTAATACAGCTGACAATTACCACATACTATACAATTCTGCTTATGTACTAATATATAAAGCTTTCACTTATATCTTCGTGCTTTTCTTATCTCTTGTCTGAGACTATAATTGCCTTAATAACAGGGGAAATGGTTTAACTGAACTCCTAAGTTCATAGCTCAGTGCCCTTTACCTCACTAAGCTCAATAAATATTTGTGACTGCTAGGTAGTATACCTGTTACAGTATGTTGGTAATTTTATTAAGTATTTAAGACTTTCTTACAAGTTGATCCTATTCTTTTTAGATAATTTATTTATCCACATTAACTTATAGCTATAAATGTCTTCAAAAAACTAGAAACCACAGGCTATAATGTTCTCATTCTGGGGAATGAGTTCCAATCTACTGTCAGAAAATGAAAACTTACCTTTAAATAAGTCTCACTAAAAACTGATACTTCAATCTTGGGGTTTGGTTGGGACCATAAATCCACTAGAAGATTTATTTCATCTCTCCTTGAGCTGAGATAAATTAATTTGGAGTGCCATCAAGTATCTAATATCAAGATATAATCATCTTATTTGTGTAACTATTTTCTTCTAAAATGACCTAGTGAACTTATTTTTTAGGGATTCATAAAGCAGAAAGAAACTACTCTTTAAACATTATGATTTTTGAAGTTCAAGTATAATTATATTTTTAGAATACTGACTTGAGAAATATAATGATAATCAAAATATTACTATTTTTGTTACATATTCAGCTGCAAGAACTCATGTGTCTCATGTTTAACTGCTAGGTAGCATGTATATAATTAGTAAAAGGATCCTGAGGTTCTAGGAAAGAAAAAGCTTAAGTAAAGTTATGATTAATATATCCACATTTTAAAGAATTTGTATTAAAGCAATCTTAGCAAGAAGACTCACTTAGCTTTTTTTAAAATCATATTTCATTAGATCATTGTTATTATATGAAAACTATTATCATTTCTACTTAATTTTTCCCCAAGAATATGGATGGATAACAAATACAATATGGATGGATAACAATTATAACAAAAATTATTTTACCTTTAAACAATCTTATATAATCACTGTAACTTTGATGTTTGGGACTAGCCTTCTCACTAATGCATCCCTTTTGAATGTGTACAGTAGATACATGTATGATATTATATTTAGTAAGATTATAAGGAGGCATCAAAATAAGCTTTTATTGTTAATATGTATCCACATGTAGTGTGAAAATACCTTTCAGTTGGAAAAAATATCTAAAAAAATCAATAAAATTTATTTGTAACATCTAAGGATTATGTTTGATATTAGTTTTTAAAATGACCACTTTAAACATTTACTTTAAATACACTTTCTAAATAACTTCAGTAGACAAGTTGATTCTTTCTAACATTACTTGAACTTTATCTGTTAGAAATATAAATTGCTTCATTATCATAAAAAATCATTGATAAATATTTAAAATGAGTATGCACTTTGTGCCAGTATCATTTTGATATAAAATTAAGTTTGTTTTTTTTTTAAAGAAACTACTAATTTACAATTTGACCAGCAGCCAATTTCCAAATAGCAGCTACAACAAAACAGGTACAGAGCCCCCCACTGGGGCAGAGAGGAATGTCTCAGTGCTATCAAGCTATCTCCAGCCACTGTGGTGTGAGTTTGAGCCTTAGCCATGGAGCTGACCCACATGACTCTGTAGGCCACTCATAACTTGCTACTGCTCTCATCAGCAGTGTATTTCATTAGATCCACCTATTCTACTCCCCACTCTGTCTTTTGTGAATCCTGTCAGTCCCACCCCAACCCTCTGGCATACAGCTCTTATATGCATAAATAAAAATTAAAGGAAAATAAACAGGTACTTATCCAATAGCTACCTCTTTAGAAGTCACATATGAAAAGAAAAACAAGCACTACTATGATCCAAGAAGAAAAATAAGTTCCAATATGCTAACCATTTTGATTCTATATCATATCTAGATACAAAATATATCTAGAGACAAAAATATTAAGAATCTAGATATATCTTCTGATTCTTTTTTTCACTGTAATATAAACCCCAATCTTAAATATATGTAACAGTAATTTAAAGTGTAGTATAAAGATTTAAAACATGGAGCAATTTTAAATACTGATGATAGTATTTACTCACAGTAGTTGCACTGAGGCTAGTGGTTTGTAGAGTTGGCCAGCCAGAAAATCACAGAGGGTGAGTGGAGGTTGCTACATGCTTTGTGCACTGAAGCTTGAAATGACACATATTTCAGAGATTTTTCCCAGAAACTTGTAGCACTCTGGGACTAGAAGTTGTGGTGAGATGGTGCTGGTGGGACACTGCGTGCCTTCTAATTATTTCTCGTGGAGAACACTGTAAAACTGTTTTCTCCCCGTATATTAACATACTCCCCATTGTCTTCATACCTCTGCCCCAAACCTTGTTTTGTAAGCAAAATAAAACCAGGATCTTTGTCTTATTTGGAATACTGCTCATAGGTCATCTCATAGATATTGCCTAAGGCACACTTTAAGTATTCCACAAATGTTGAATAATTGCTGTTAGAATGTACCTATTGGATCAACTACCACTTCCCTGGTGCTCTAGCCAGTATTCACTTGCTATAGTTTGGCTACCCCTGAGCTGAATGAACCTAGTACTAGTATATTAAAAGAAAATTCACACCTCATTACTTCCAATTAAAATAAACTTCTGAAAATAGATTGTTGGTAATTTCTAAATGCACTTCTACTCTTCTCTCCTTTCTAACCTAATTCAATTAAACAGATCTCCTGAAAGTAGATTCTGGAGGGGTCCTGCAGACAGGGCTGGAACATCTGACATAGGTTTAAATTTTGTTTAGTATTTTAGTATTCAGGAAAAACAATATATATATATATATTCTTCGTGCTTTTCTTATCTCTTGTCTGAGA
>NW_004567113.1:5528624-5556072 GCF_000260355.1 Condylura cristata
TATATATATATATATATTTCAAAAAGCAAAAAGTAAGGGAAGTTCCTTCCTTTCCTTTGCTTAATATTTCAAGGCCATTATGAAATAAAAAAAGAATACTCATTTAAGAAACATTGACCAAAAGATTTGTAGTTTCAGTAGTCTCATGCAGTTACCTAACCAGGAGGTAGCAATACTTTCCATAATTCTGTGGGAAGAAGAAACTAGCTTTGTAATGGAGAAAATCAGGGAGCAGACAGGATTCCTCTGTGTTCTGGGAGAAGGAAGTCCTTGCCAGTTGGTACACCTTCAGAGAGAGACACCTGCTAGCAATTTTGGGAGTTAGCTGCTTAAAGTATCCCAATAACCACATCTGTGTATCAGAAGTAATGGCGGAGAAGAATAATAAATAAAACACACAAAGAAAGTTACTTCCATATAAAGCAGATTTGTCTTAGAAGATAACAAATAAAAAAGTGAGTATTCGAAAGATTTAAATCCATTTAAACAGAAGATTTTTTTAACATTCTAGAGGAATGTATATAATTATGATTTTTAAAATGTCAACTTTAATAGTTAAATTGAGAAAAAACAAGATTTACTAAATTTATATCTTAATTAGTACCTGGGAGATAGATTGAGTGGAATATATATATATAATTTCATACAAAACAAAGCACAACTATAAAAATTATTTTATATCCTTGCAATTACATATAGAAAAATAGCATTCATTTTGAAAACAGTGAACCACAATAGAAAAGGGTCACTATGTTCCTATATAAAAGTTGTCAATTAAATCAAAAATTAAAAGTTAACTAGATCTTAGTAAATACATTAAAGTCACAGAAGGTATGAAAGTGTATGTGTTTACATATGTTTAGAACAAATGCAGTATATATCAGTTAAATTTCAATGAGCTTATACCTCCCTATTACTTTGCACAATACTCTGAGACATTTTAATTTGCATCTAATAGGCTCACAATTTCAATAGTTTTTAGTTTTCTCATGTTTTATTTATCCCAAGAACATGTATTTATTAATGAATGATCACTTCAACTTATTTAAATTAAATAAATTAATTTGGTTAAATTAATTAAAATAATGGAGTGATTTTTTAAAAGAACAATTCAGAGAATTATTGTGAAAAGTCAACAACCTTCTAACTTTAATCATCTTAATCCTTTTTTCTATATAGCAAATTTCTCTTCTGCATAGTAAACTTTGTTATCTGTTATTTATGCTTAATTGTACATATTAAAACCATTACTGTGAAAGTCCATTATTTCTAAAAAAGAAAAAGAAAAAAGTTAATTTACTGAGGTTTCTCCCTAGTGGAGCAGCAGGTTAAATCTCAGCACTGCAAGCTAGGCAAAGCCTCTTCAGTGCAAGTTCTATTTCTCCCCCACTCCAGGTGATCCACATGGCACAGGAGACCTCTCCTGATTCGCCTGATGCTCCCCTCAGTAGTGTATTTTGTCAGTCTGCCTGTTCTGGCCCCCACTCTGTCTCTGGTGAATTCTCTGACTGCCCCTGTACTTCTGGTCTGTACCCCAGTTCTGTATGCATAAATAAATAAAATCTTAAAAAAATAGGCTACTAAAATTCACTCTATTTTGTAAATGATCATAAATGCACTTTGGATTACTGAAAGCAAAAATAACTAAATCTTTCAAGGAAATGTAAGATTCCATCCCCCCCCATCTCTTCATTCTATAACTAGTATGTTCCTCTTTCAACCCCTCCCATTCCTAATCCTCATAACCTTCCACCATCTACTCTGTATCTTATATTCTTTTGAGTTAATTTCCTTTTATCCAAGTGTTTACTCTCATGGTACTGATTTATTTTATGATTTTATGATATGTTTTAATGTTCAGTTTTGCAATTATAATTATTACTCTTATAACATGTTTTAGAAGGTGACTTAAAAAGTAGTTTTCATTTCTTGCAGGGAAATACATATATTATTTATGTTAAATATAAATATACTATGTACACCTAAATATGCTATAATAGTTCAGTGTGTGTGCGTGTATATATATATGTGTGTGTGTGTGTGTGTGTGTGTGTATAGTTAAAATTTAGATAACAGCATAAAAGTGAACCCTAATTCTTACAGTCAGATACAGAAGTTAATAGTGTGTTTAAAATGTATATAGTAAAAACTCAGATAAAAGGATTGTATAGGAATATTATGATGCACAAAAGAGAAAATAATTAAGAGATACAAAATGTTTATAACTCTTTGGTTCTTGAAACAAGCTTTTATCATCACTGTGCTGAGAAAGGATCTCTGCTAAATTTTAAGTCACCTTATATTAAAAATCTTACTTCATAAACCTTCCTCAGAATTGCTCCCAATCTGAGATATGATATACCATTTATAGGTAATTATTAGATAATATCATCATGCTTAATGTCTATATATATATATATATATATATATAATATTTTATACTTACATTATACATTTTAAAATATAAGTCTATTTATGTTATATATGTTATATTTGAAATAATAGTAGCTAGGGATGGTGTTGAACAACAGCTAGCTTTTTGTTTCAAAGACCTTTTTTTCTATTTCTCCAACCTGGGTATACTCAATAGAATACACACAGATGGTAAAACCTTATGTTATGTTACTCTGGAAAGATTAGCTTCATTAAAATGAAAATTAGCTACCACCTGCTATGTGTGTTGGCACCTACTAAGTGGCATTCTCAAGGAAAACCTGAAGTGCCTTTTTTCAAGTTCTCAAAGAAATCTTGGATTTATCTTGAAGCATTCAGGTAGGCAATAAAAACAAACAAATTATTTATTTCTTTGGAAAGAAAATCTTACCAAGTTTTTCTCCTGCAACTTTTGTTTTATGGTATAAAAAAGAGCACTCAAATTAAGATGTTAACTAAAGCCTAAGAAGAGTTGGAGATTTGCTAATATGGGTATAACTCAGTAAGCCCAAAGTGAGTCAGAAAGGATTCAGGGCCAGGATAGGGCAGGATGTAAGAGAAAACTGCAGAAATGTTGCTGTTCCCATGGATTAGTAGACAAGAGGTTAAAAAAAAAAAAAACTAATGACAGTAGGCCCATAGACTGCTACAATTGGCTCATTGTTTGTTTGTTTGACTAACATTCCCCATCAGGGACAATCTTTAGTTATCTTTCCACAGTATATCAAGTTGGCTAGGGTGGGGGTTGTGGGTGGAAGTCGCAGACCTTGAGGTTAGCCTGGTTCTAGTTAGAGCCTGGGCCAATCAGCATCCACAAGATATTCCCCTTGGAGATGGTCAGAACCCTGCACTATCACCTGAGGTGCACCATGGACAACAATGTATGGGCTTGAGCCACGTCCACTCTCCTTGCTTTCACAGCCAATAAGGTTTGCATTCTTGTTCTCAGACTCAGCATTGAAACCTACATACGACCCTAGCCTGGGTCTATAAGGAGACTCTCTCATGACCGCAGATACCTCCCTGGGTTCTGCTTCATAGCTCCTTAGCTAACCAATAAATAATGTGAGTTCCACTGGTGTCCATGGAATCTTCTTTTCAATCATTTACAAAATTAATTGGGGACACTTACTGGTGGCACAAGGGGTTGAAACTCAGCACTATGCCACTATCCAAAGCCACTGCAGTATGAGTTCATTCCATGGCCAGTGGGGTTGACACACATGGCACAGCAGATCTCTCCTGTCTTGCCGGCTGCTACCCTCAGCAGTGTATTTCAGTCAGTCTGCCTGTTTGGTTCCCACTCTTTTTGTTTGTTTGTTTGTTTGTTCCAAAGACTTATTTATTTATACATACAGAGCTGGGATACAGGCCAGAGGAAAAGGGGGTGAGAGGATTCACCAGAGACAGAGCAGAGAGCAGAACAGGTCAACTGACAAAGTACACTGCTCAGGGGAGCAGTGGGCGGGTAAGGAGAGGTCTTCCACATCATGTGGATCACCTCCGGGTTGGGGATAGAACTTGTACTCAAGTGGCTTTAGCTTCTTAGTGCTATAACACACTGTGCCACTAGGGAAAGCCCCACTCTGTTTTTGATGGATCCTTTCACCTCTATACACATGCCTCTGACCTGTACCACAGTCTCTATGCATAAATATATTTTTTAATTAATAAAGGTCATTTCAGAACACCCCCATCAGGTTTTGCCCCCTTGTGTACCCATCAGCTCATCACCCATAATCCACTACCATAGTCCTTTGTATCAGAGACTTTCAAGAGCTCTTTCCCTGGTTTGGAAGCAAGACCCTTTGACCCATCCTTCTGACATCTGGCAGGGGAGCCACCAGAAGTGTCCTCTTATAGTATTGTGGGAAAGACAGGAAGACAGGGAGAAGGTGCAAGCCTCCATGCTCAGCTCCTCTCCCAGTGAAAAAGAAGTCTTTGCTAAATATTCACGTTGTGTAAGTTTTAGTGAACTAGGGACAAAAGTGTTGGGTGCAGAAAATAAAATAATTATGATTTGTATGTAAATGAAAAATCACTGGAAAAAACAATTTTTTTTAATGCAGATCCGTCTTGGGTAGGGTGACCAAATTAACCATTCCATTTAGCCAGAGACCACCCCAGTTTATAGCATTTAATGCTTAACATAATGATTAATATCACTTATTTTCAGTCTCAAAATTTCCTACAAAATGGCTATATTAATATTTTTCATTTTAATCATATAATCTATTATATAAGAATTTCAAACTTAACTCCAAGAATTTCATTTAATGTAAGTAAACACAGTTAAGTATCTGGAAAATTAAAAAAAGCTCTATAAAAAAGCTCTATAAATCTCTGGGAAGAATATAAGAAAAAAAAGTAAATTATTTTAACTAAGTGCTTGGATTTCCTTACAGTTTTAGTGGTGACTGGCAAGATTTTATTTGAAATCAGGTCCATGAAGACCACTCACTTTATGGCATCTCAGATGTTCATTATTATTTATTTATTTATATACAGTCTAAGAAGTGAACTGCTTATGTCATATTTCAATAGATTAAAATCCATAAAGCTTCAAGAAATGTAATGATTTGTGAGAAGTAATGACTATGGACATTTGCAGAGAAGGTAGGCATTGTAAAGGACGTGCAAAAATTCAGAAGTTATTTTGAAATGAGGACATATCACCTCACTTAAGAAGATTAAAATGTGTGCATTGCATTTTGTAAAGATTTATTTTCAAAAGATTTAATATTAACATATGTAGTACTAACATAGTTAAGTTTTGGTTATCTGAAAAAAAATATTCAGTTTGATTCAGATATCTGCACCCCCATGTTTATCGCTACTTTATTTATAATTGGAAAGACAAGAAAACAACCCAAATGCCCAAAAGTAGATGACTAGATTAAAAGATGTGGCACAATGGAATATTACTCAACAACTAAAAAAAAAGTAAACACATGCCTTTTGCAGCCAGAAAGAAAAGGAAAAATAATGGATGGTTTCACTCATAGCAGGAGTATGACCAGATGAGAAAATAATAAAATGAATAGCTATATACCAGAGACATTTTATGGGGTGGAGTGGGGAATGGGAAATGCACTGGACTATGGTGATGGCACATTGGTAATTTGGTGATGAGCAGCCCATGGGGATTACAACTGAGATGGAAAAATGTACAAAATGATGTGAAAACAAACTATTATTTAAAATAGTAATGCTTATTAAGAAATATTAAGAAATTATTCTTTCTCAGTCTTTAGGAAATTATATATATATATATATATATATAAAACAATTCTAAATGTTAAGTGAAACTGATGGACACCTATTAATACTTCATTGTGTCAATGCACTCTGATCTCAGTCACACTTTCTTACTTTTCAGTCTGGTCACTTGCTTTCTGTATAATTATCAGCATTCTGTTCTTATTATTAAAAGGATGAACATATCAATCCTTTTACAATAATTATCTGGATAACTGTGTGAAATTTGCATCCTTTCTGCCTGCAATCCCCTCAGTCACTTACAATCCGTTCATCAACAATTTAACTACTGAGTTTCCCCATCTTATTTCTGTAATTTTATAATTATGAAAGTGTGCTCCTACTTTGCATGTTGAATATTCTCCCATAGGACTTAATTACTTATACTAAGGATGATTTTCTTCCCAATAAAGGGACCAATAATAAGATATTACTAAAATAAGATCACTATATAGTGTATATGTGACATGGGGAGTTTGAAATGTGTTCTAAATATTTTGTGGTTTTAATAGATGAAGAAATAGTTCCTTGGGCAACTTCATGGCACAGTGTTAAAGTCTCAGTGCCATCAACCGTGCCTGCCACTGTGGCATAAGTTTGATTCCCAGCCAGGGAGCTGACCCACATGATGCAGCAGACCTCTCCTGTCCTGTCTCTGCTCTCCTCAGCAGTGTATTTCAGTAGATTCACCTGTTCTGTTCCCCACTCTGTCTCTAGTGAATCCTCTCATCCCTGTACCTCAGTTCTTGTATTCATAAGTAAAATAAATATTTGTAATCTTAAATTGATTAATCAAAAAAAGGAAATGTTTCTTGATACAAACTCTCCATGGAGATAATTCTAGTTTTGTTCAACTATAAAAACTTTCTAAAATAAAATAAGTTCCATGTGAATGATCTCATTGCTTTATAACCACAAAACATATTTTTAATCTTCTCACATTCTGTATATGTGAACGCTGTTTGATATTTGTTACTGATTTTGTCCATCATGTGATTTATTTTGTTGTCCAAGGTCATGTATCTAAAATGCATTACAAAGTATCACATTATATTTACTCAATTAAGCAATATCTCTACTGAAGAAGAAATGAGGTTGAATTTTTTAATCACAACTTTCATTAGATTTTAAAACTTTCTTTATATGTACTAAATGCTATAACAGTCTATTTCCAGTAAAGTAAGTATAAATGATATGATGAACAAAATATAAATATGCATAACATTACTATAATACACATGTTAATTCATATTTAAGAAAGTCATTTCAGTACAGTGAAAGTCCCAGCAAATATACCAGCCTGCACAAATCAGATTGCAGCACTTATCACTGTACCTTGGCAACTTTGGGCAAACTTTTTTTTTTTTTTTGTGAAGATTAAAAGGATAGCATAGTTCCTAATCCATAGTGTCTGCTCTTGCTTTTTGTTGTTTCTATATATTATCATAGTATTAATTTTCATGTGACATGTCAACTAAGAAATACATTTACATTTTTACCTGTCTTCATTCTATGAGTTAATTATAATCCAAGTGATTTGAATTTTTCTGAACAAAACACCCTCTGATACATACATACCAAAAATGTAAAAATTAAAATTTATATGCATTAAATGCTCAACAGTCTCTTTCTAGTAAAATTAGTAATTTTCCCTAGAAAAAAATTGTTAACAGGGACTAAAATAAGGGAAAAGATAGTTAAAATGAAGTGAAAAAAATTTCCTACAAAATAAATACATATCCATTGACTGACATATATATCCAAATCAACAAAAAAGCATTTGGTCTGTAAGAAAACCTGTAGTGAGATATATAATTAAGAGAAGTTTTCTTAGTGTTAAGTTTGATCGGTTTCAGAAAATTCTGAGTTCCATGAAGGGTATAATGACATTTTTTGTAACTTTGGGGTGAAAATTTATAGTAAAAAAAAAAAAAGATTATCATATATATGATTTAAAATTAGATAAAGTACAGAAACCTAATCCTATTTTTTTCTCTAGTCATATTTTGTTTTTATTTAAACTGGGAATGTGTTAAATCTGTATATGTGATGTTTTCTAACACATGCTCCTGATTTTGGAGAAAATATTTAACTTTTTTTTTTCTTTATGTATTTATTTCTGGATATCTGTTATGAGAAATATAGCAAACTGCATTAAATCAAAGACATTCCTTCATGCTGATATAAGCTTCCTCATAGATCATTTCCAAGAAGCCTCTGAAATGTGAGAAGTTACAGAGGACACCAAGTGGGAAGTCCTTCCTTATAGGTGCCTGTCTCATTTACTGCCCAAAATGCCAAGGAAAGCAACCTCCACCACATGATAACTTGGGTCAGTGCCTGCAGCACCAGCATAATAAGCACACCATGCAAATGTGGTCAGGAGGGAAGCCCTGAATAAAATGAGAAGCATAACAGATTCTCACTGGTGTGGAGACAGCAAAGTTTCTTTGCTTTTTTTCCTGGAGGAACATCTGATAGTTAGTCAAAGGGATCTTACACTCAGAGTAAAACTAGAATATCCCTTAGACAACAGACTGCTCAAAGTAGAAACTTTCAGTGGACATCTTTCACTGGGCACGAAATGGGCAGAAATAAATGTCTGAAAGCAGAAGTCTAGGGAAAGAAACAAAGAGATTGGTTTCCTGGGTGTGAAGAATGAAGCGTTTTGAGTGGATATGCCCTTGACTGGTGGGGAATATGTGGAAGAGTTAGGATGCCACTTACAAGCAGGTCATAAGAAAACAGAGACAGAGCACTGGACTGTGCATCTCCTTCTTACCACCCCTAGAAATTGTTGATAAACCCACAAAGTCCACTTGAAGCACAAATACTGCAGAGTCTCAGATCTGTAATCCAAAAGAAGATAGATATTGGTGGTTCCAAAAACACAGGTTTGTCCTTCCCTTCATTTTTTTCAAACTACCAATTGGGTTCTGCCAGGCCTTAACCCAATTCTGCTAACACGTCAACCATAAAAACAAAACATATGGAAATAGCAAAGGCAAAAATTAATAAATGACAATAATAATTAAATAAAGGCAAATGAAATATAATAAAAACACCTTGTCACCTGCAGGAATTGTAAAAGTAGGTCCACAATCTAAGTGCTATCGACATTATCTTAAAATGAGGCTTTTAAAGCATAAGAATGACAGACATAAAAATATAGCACATAATACCTCACAATCTTAAAAGAATACAGTATCATCAAAGCTCCACATGAACTAACCAGAAAGACTTGAAGAATATTTCTACATATCAGATTACAAATCTCAAAACTATTATAATAAAGAAAATGATACAAGAAAATGCAGCAAGGTGAACTGCATAGAGCAAACAAACTCAAGAGAAAATAACCACAGAGATTCAGAATTCAGAAAAACAAATGAATTTTCTCTGAAATAAAATTAATAACCAATGTGGAAATTGAATATTTAAATTAGAAAATTAACACATAAAATTAAATAAATGAGATTTTAAAATTCTACAGGAATTGGACCCTCCCTGGTGGCTCAGTGGGTTAGGACGCAGCACTGCAAGCCAACAGCAGCAGCTTCAGTGCGAGTTCCATCCTGGCCAGGGAGGTGATCCACTTGGTGTGGCAGACCTCTCCTGTTCTGCCTGCTGCTTCTCTCAGCAGTGTATTTTGTCAGTCTGCCTGTTGTGCTCCCCACTCTTTCTCTGGTGAAGCCTCTCACTGCCCCTGCACCTCTGGCTTGTACCCCAGTTCTATATAAATAAATAAATCTTTAAAATTAAACAGACAAACAAAAATTCTACACGAAGATACAAAAGCAGAATAGACTAACATGAAGCTTGAATCTGTGACCTTAAACAGAATAATACACAAATGACAGGGAAGGAAATTATATGCATACTCAAACTTACTTCTTCTCCTTGAAATTAAATAGCAACTGATCATTTAAATTGAATGGGAACTACATTAAGACATAGAGTAGCAAAACTATAAAAAAAAAAAAAAGACAAATAACTATTGAGGGTAGCTATGATGAAAAAGCAGTTTTCCTATAAAAGTACTTCACTAAGTATTTTATCAAGTCTTTTTTCTTAAAAAAAAAAACAGGAAAGGAGAGAAGGTTATAACATAATAAAAATACTCAATGAGAAATACATTGAGCCAACTATACTATATCCTTCCAGACTCTAACTCAGATATGAGGGAGAAATAAAGGACCAAACAAAAGCTGAAGGCATGGCCAAATTTCACCTTCCCCTACAAGAAAGTCTACACACATTTGAAAAAGGAAATAAGTAGAAACAGAAAACTGAAGTTGAATGGTAAGTTCTTACATATAAACAATGAACTGAACTCACCAATCCAAGGAATGTATGGCTGCTTGATCTAAAAAACAAAACCCAAATTTCTACTGGTTTTAGGACACAAATCAACATACTACAGAGAAATATACTTGCAACCATAAAAGTTTATGCTTAATCCTAAAAGAATGAGAAATAAATACCCAAGCAAATGAGATCCTAAGGAAGGCATAGGCAATCATACTTAAAGAAAACAAAATAGACTTCCAGATAAAAAGGTAATGAAACAAGAATGGACATGGCTCAGTGAGTAGGGGATCAACATATCAGGAAGTCATAAATTATCAAGATAAAGACACCTAAAAAAGGTGATATAAAATATAAATTGCAGCTATTAGCAAACTTAAGCCTTAACAGCATCACAACAGTATTAGGGATCTCAGGTACATCACCTCAAATACATCAATAGGCATGTTAACCAGCAGTCTTGAACAAGGAAATAAAATAAATACATATTTACATGGTACCACACCCAAAATAGTTAAGACCATTACTTACAAATGTCCATGTAGGAATGGATGTAGAACATACAATGTAAGACCACTTAAACCAAGATGTCACTAATGAAAGTGCACTGATATGAATGTTGTTGACATATTACTCACAAAATGCTCTTTAAAAGAGTTCAAAAACAATTCTTTCAGGCAGTGATAGATTATTTTCAGAACAGTGGTTCACAAAGACTTATGGAACTAATCCATCAAGAAACAATGTCACGTGGCTGAAATTCAATAATGTACAAAATCTAGATCTACCTATAATTTGATTATTGTCTCATGGGAATAAAGATAAGTAAACTGATAGATAAACTATATAAATATTTTTTTTTCTTATTCCACTTTAGTTTTTTTTTTTTTTTTTAGAAATAATACGGGATTATATGTTTTAGCTGCATAGATACATAGCTCACTTTAGATAATTATGGTTAATGATGTAAAACAGAAATCATTATTGATAATTTCAATATATATTTTCCCTGTACATGTTAAGATCAATTTTGATTATTTGAGGAAACTCAAAATAGTGTCACAATTCAAAATAATATTTAGGGACTTGGGGGTAACTAACTCATATGAGTCATATGAAATGTTGCATTAATTTCATGGTAAGGTAGAACTTTTCCAAAATATGGTTTCATAAAAGGAAATCAGAATCAACATTTAATTTTCCCCTTGCCGATGACTTTGCAATAGCCATCCCAAATTAGCTTTTTAAGTATGATACAATAATTATCTTTATTGGAGGTGAGTCCAGTAAGCCAGTGAAATAACTATCTGAATGCTAAGTATCTTGAAAACCTACTAACTTCAGAATGCATCCACTCAATAAAAGTACATGCTACTTGTCACTCAACTTAGTAAACCTTAAAATAAAGGCACTAACTGATAAGATCAGAATGCAGTCTATAGGCACATAAAATGAACACAATTACAAGCACATAAGAAAGCTGGCATTCCATTTTTCAAGAATCATCAATGAAGATACCTATAATTTGCACTTCTAACTAATCTAGTGTGCCTTCCTAATTAATTCTGATCACCTGCCATCCTCTACAACCCACACCAAGGAAATGCATGTTTTAACTTTGAATATGATAAAGGCTACAAGCAGGTAGAATAAATTACCATATATTTGCTATCTCATCAATTAAGCTAGAAAGAGAATATAGAGTCAAAAAACTAAAATGACATGATCTGTTTTATAAAACATGAACACCAGAATTCTTAACTCCAAGATGAAATTACTTTCCCACAAAACCACAGTCAAATAATTTTGTTGAAAAATAGTGACCTTGGTGACTGATTCTAAAAAATACTCTTAGTTGTCTTTGAAACACTTCATATTAGGAATAGCTTCCTAAAATGCCAAAATGGTAGAATTTTAATACATTTAATTCAACATTAATCCTTTAGGAAAAAATACTTTAAAGATGAACACATTAAACACATTACTTAATCAGTATTTAATAAAAAATATAATCTTTTAAGAATATGGTTTTATTTGGCATTATTGTTCTAAAGTGGCATCAATGAAAAAACCCAACAGGAGTGAGAAAGTCTTACATGAAATTGAAAATTTAACTAAAGATTATCTTAATATGTTTCTGACACATCCAAAAATGTTTTAATGTATTTTACTGTATCAATAGTAAAACAAAGACATTTATAAAGAAAATTATGATATTAATTAACTATTGTAGTTATCATTGCATTATATATACATGTTTCAAACTGCTGAGTTAAACATTTTAAACTAATACAACGTTGTATGTCAAGTATATCTCAATGAAAGGTGAGGGTGATTTGTTTTTTTACTATTTTGTAGTGGTATAACATTGATTTACAGCACCATAAATGGCTCAGATGTACAGGACTACACTTTTAGAGAAGTCTGTCATCACACCTTATCCAGCTCCAAAGCACCATAGTATTCCACCATAATCTATCAGGCTACTTCCATCTTTGTTCCAAACCTTTTTTCTCTTGCAGCCTTAGTTCTAGTCAGATTTCTAGTTTTTAGTTTTTGTTTTGTTTGTTTTTTTGTTTATTTTTCCTTTTCACTGCTTTAATTTTGTCTGGTCCTTCATTTTGTTTCTCTCTAAATATGAGTGAAGATATCTAATACTGATCTTTCTCCTGCTGACATTTTTAAGAAAAGGCTCTCAGCACTCTAAAATTCTGCCTTTTTAAGATGTCATAGAGTGTGATGGTACAGTATCTTTTTTTTTTGTTTTACATTTTTGAGTTTATAATATTTGAGAAGAAATATTATTTACATTTAGCAGGTCAAATTAATATAGTCTTGCATATCTAGAGACCAGTAATAAAAGCTAAGTGTAGACCATATATTGCTTGAATGAAACATGTTCAATTCAGTTTTACATTTTTACTATCTAGAAAGAAAGATTTTTCAAAATCTACAGGCAGAAAAGTTGCTATAATCTTGGCTAGTGAAGAAACTCTAGAAAACAGAAAACAAATGGAATTATCATCTTTTCAGCCCTCACCCATCTTGCAAGCAGGACATAAAACAATTCCCAGGGAAACGTGATCATGATGGATTAAGAGAGTAAACAAGCAGGTCAGGCAAGCAGATCTTATGGTTTACACCCTTCACTTCCTTCACGGTGTGTACAATGAGTTGAGAAATGACAGATCTGGCATATAATTCTCTGTGGCTGAGACAATGTATTGGAAAGAGAATGATCTACAGCAAAAGTCAATAGAGTGTAAGGCATAGGCTCACATTAGTCACAGGTACCAATGACAGACACTAGAAAACAGAGATATAAAGCCTCCCTTGTGGGACAGGGGTTAAAGTCTCAGCTCCAAGAAGCTATTGCCAACCACTGAGGCATGAGTTTAGCCCCAAGCCAGGGAGCTGACCCACACAGCACAGCAGACCTCTCTAGTCTCTTCCTCTACCCCCCTCTGCAGTGCATTTCAGTAGCTCCTCTTATTCTGCTCCCCACTCTGTCTCTAGTGAATACCCCCAACAAGTTTGCCTGCAACCCAGTTCTTGTGTACATACATAAGAATAAATCCTTAAAAAAAGAAAATAGAGATGCAGCTCCAGTCTCTCTGCCCTGACTGTTAATAAAGACAAAATTGCAAATTCACTTATTTGAGATATTTGCAGTTGTCAGTTAAGTGTCACATAATAGTGATGATTTTGGATTTTACCAGAGTTCTGTATTCACAGAAAGCAACCACAGTCAAAAAATCCCTCAACATTTCTGTGTCCTCCAAACTGTCACACTGGGGAGGATTACCCTTCTCTCTGTGTGTCTGCAAGGAGAATCAACAATAGCTTTGTTTTGCATATGGAAAATAATCGAAATATAAATTCTTAGTCTTATAATGATTATTGCTGAATTGTTTTTACCTCTGTACAATAGGTACAAAATGCCAGTTATTTCCACCAAACTTTAAACATATTTCCCACCCTTCTCAGACCTTTCAACCAATTTGGATCATTGTACTGCTGAACACTTACTCATGCACAATCTCCCCCTAGAACTCAGTGTCCTATCACACTGCCACTCATCCCACAACCAGTCATTTCTAGCCTTGTTTACTTGCCCTTGCAAAAGAGGCTTCTGTTACTCCATTCTATGCCCTTGTAGCTGTTCCATATTTTACTAGTTTCCCAGCCCCTGCTGACAGAATGTGCCTGTCCCATTACAATAGCCCTCCCTCTTTATTGCAATAATCCCTTTGAATGATTTCCTTCTCTTCTGTCAATTTGTTAATATTTGACAGTAGGCACCTAAGAATTAGGTAAAAATTTCATGAGAGGCCTCCCTTTTCCAAAACATTCTAATGAGAACTGTGAAAGGAACAGAAGGAAATGAAAAACTAACCATCACATTATTTTCTCAAAAACAGTGTCTTTAAATTGAAAATGCTATTCAAATTACTGGCCCAGAATGTATTTTTTATTTATTTATTTTTTGGCCCAGCCTGTATTTTTCTTTTTTTATTTATGTTTGCTAATTTCCCATGATTCCTTCTACATTCAGATTTATTGTGAGAGGGTGTTAACACAAGATAAATTTAGAAATTAAAATATACTTTGCACACAAGACATATACCAAAATATCTAAATAAAAAATAATTACTTCTGTTGAGTTTTTAAATTAAAATGAAATGTTATATTTTTTAAAGTTATATAGTTATTGGCTCTGGTATACAATATCAGCCTCCTAAATCTCCAATCATTACTTACAGCAAAAATAGTAGTTATAAGAATGATATTTAATCATCCCATTTGTTAGTTTTATTGGCAATATTTTCTGGAATCTTCCATTTTCATATGGTTTATATCCTTGGCTGATGTAGTCATTACAACACTACTATGAGAAAGCTACCATTGATGTGCTTATGGTATAAATTAAGTTACAGAATATATTTCAGTATAAATTTCAGTATAAAAAAAATTCAGTATAAAAAAAGCCTTGTGTTTCTGAACTTTTCTTCTTGATGACTCCTTAGCATTTCTGTTGTTGCTCATGTAGAAACCAAACTTTGCATTTTATATGCAATTAGTCTTGAAAGGAAGACATTCGCCACTGCTACCCAAAGATTAACAGACCTTGTACTTGATCACAGTGAGGATTCCCGAACTCATGATGATTTTTCACTACTTAGGCAGAGAGTTTTTCTTGTACCCTTATGAGGCAGGAGAGTTTTGCTTATATTTTATCACTGGAAATATTAAGCTTTGCTGCATCGCTCCTAGGGTGAGATTGTTTCTCACTTCCCGGTGACCTAAGCTGTTTATTCATGTGAGAGTCTGAGAAAGTTGGTGCAGTTTTTACAGCTATTTCTCAACAGCAATCTCATCCATAACTTCTCCAGTATTGTGCAATCCCTCTATGATTTCTAGAAAACACCCAATGGAAGGAAGCTTGTAGTGATTATCTATGAGTTAAGTCCTCCATTTTTTTGTTACCGGGTCTCAACTATTTCAAATTAACCTGTTAGGTAAGTTGTTTAACTTTCTTGGTTTATGACAGAAGCTCATTGATGAAATAACCAATTTCCATTTCATAGATTATTCAGTTTTGTCTCATTAATATTTAGCACCTATATTCTCTCGTGACCTTTTTTATTATTATAAATAGTATAATAAGAATTTAACCAGAATTTTTAGAACAATTAGGTAGCAGATTATATCCCATTATACCATTATTGAAAGTGTAGCCTTCGGGTATAGTTACAAAATCAATATATCCAAATCACGGTGTCAGAGAGCAAAACTTTCATCATGATGCTCATTACACAATAGATACATATGAGGCAATAAATATGCAACTATTTCACAAAAGTTATCTCAACTTACAAAAAGGGGGAAAAAAGAAAATAGAACATTGAAATGTCATGAGGCAATTTCAAATGTATATGAAGTTGGAGTCTGAAAAGGAGATGTATAAATAGGCAAAAGAAATATATGAATAGAGAATGAGCTAAAAGTTTATGAAATGAATGAAAGCCAAGGATCAAACAAACATGAACAACAATCCAACCTCTTGCCATATGCTACACTATGGAGAAAACTTAAAGATATCAGGCTGGGTGAAAAACGACAAATCACAGCAGGAGAATGTTGGATAATTCCATTTATAGAGGTATCTAAAGTAATCAGACTCTTTGAAGCAGAAAGTAAAAGGGTGGTTTACAGAGTCGGAGTGGAGACAAAAATGGGTAGCTGTTAGTCATTGGAAATCAGATTTCAAGATGAAAAATTCCCAGAGCTCTGTACAGCATTGTGCTTAGAATAAACAATGTTCTTCTGTACACTAAAAACTGTGTTTATGGTGGACCTCAGGTTACGAGTTGTAAAGTTGTTTTTTTTTTTTTTTATTTTTTTCCATCATCATCATCATCATCATCAAATCTATTAGAGTACAACAGCTAGGTTGACTACAGTTCTTTTATAATCTAATTTGAACAAAACTAAAAAAAAATAAGAAGAAGAAAAAAGAAAATTCCATATGAATCCCATTTCTGTGTTTCTATATTTTGTGTTTGTTATATAATTTTGTATTGTTATGTCATATATCTTGTTTCATTTTGCTTATTCAGTTAGGAAAATTCATTATGTAAAAACTATCCTCTCTATATATATTTTCTTTCATGTTTTCTTATTTTTTGTCTATCTTTGTACTATAAATGAAAATTTATATACTATACACTCTTATATAGGCCATATTAATTCATAAAGTTAGCACATTTTCTTTTTCATTTCTGTCAGGAATCATTTTCCTTTCCTTTTCCTTTTATTTAAATTTATTTATCAATAGTTATGTGTGTGCAGGGGTGTGTTTGTATCTGTGTGTGTGTGTGGATGTAGATGGGAGAGAGAAAGAGAGAAAGAAATAGGTTAGGCACATTGATTCATCTCCCTCATCCACACTGAGAATGCTTGTACTTAACCAGTTCTATTGCTTGTTAAGCTTAGTCATGCACCTTTCTGTTTCCCTTTAAACTATAGGTTCTTTAAGGACAGGAAAAAATATATATATCTATTATTTCTTCATTTTTGAAAACTTCCTCAGTGACAGCTCACTGACACTGTTTATAATTCAATGTAGTTAGGAGTTAGCTTTATTTTTTTCTTAAGATTTATTTTATTTATGCATACAAGAGCTGGGGTGTAGGCCAGAGATGCAGGGCCTAAAAGGATTCACCAGAGGCTGTGGGGAGCATAACAAGCAGACTGACTGAAGTACACTGCTATGGGGTGCAGTGAGCCAGACAGGAAAGTTCTGCTGGGCCATGTGTGTCAATTCCCTGTCCTAAGATGGAACTTGTGCTACAGTGGCTGCAGATAGCTTCATATTGCTGAGACTTAATCCTTTGTGCGACCAGGGGGCTCCCAGGAGGCAGCATTTGTAATAATAGCTGTAGACCCCTTCCAAATAGAGCTTTAGACTCATTCATTTTTTTTCTTTCATGTATATTGAGATCCATTCATAAATATTAATCTAATTTCTAAGCCAAAATGAGATGTTATTGTGAAGCTGCAAACTGGCATACACAATAGGGGATATATATAAAAGGAAAAACATGTACAGTCCAGAGATACAGGGGAGGTCAGAGGCTTCACCAGAGACAGAGTGGGGAACAGAATAGGCAGATCAAGGAAGTACACTGCTGAGGATCAAGACAAGAGAGGTCTGTCTGCCATATGGATCACCTCCAGGCAAGGGATCGAACTCTCACTGAAGTGGCTGCCTCTAGCTTGCAGTGCTGCGTCCTAACCCATTATGCCACCAGGAAGGGTCAGTTTTCCCATTTTTAGCATTATATATTGTCTCTCTTGAGACAATATATAATGATTTCACAATCATTTTGTGAAGTAAGATTTATATGGGTAGATTAAAAGTCACTCAAAAACGGCTGATACCAACATGGTTCCATTATCATTGTTTAGCTGATTACACAGCTTCCACCATTATTATTACTATCTCTTATTTACTTCATTAGTTATTAATCCTACAATTTCAAATTTTGCTTCCAAGTTCAGAATTTTTTTTTAAAAAGCAATTATGTAGGAACACAGGTCAAATGGACAAAGTATTTAAAATTAATGCTTCAGAGATTACATACTGGCTCATGTCACCTCATGTCTGAGTTGTCAAATATTTTAGGTAGTTCTTTATACTTTCTCATGTCAAATATGCTTGAAAAATTTTCCCTTTAATTCTCCTGAACACTGTATTTAATTCATCTAGAAGGAAGTGTAAAATAAATAATAGAAAACAGAAAAAGTAAAATATATTAAATAATAATATATGCCAACCAATTACTTATTTTTTTTTTCCCATTCTAAATCTTCAGTTTAAGATCCTTCAAATCCCTTTGTACTGCTAAAATTAGTTTCCAGTTTTGTCACCTTTTGTCTCTCCTTTTTCAACTACTCTATATATTTTCAGAGTTGTTTGGCATTAATGGCATCAACAATAATTATATTCATAGTCTTTATAACAATAAACTTTAATAAAATACTTGTCCAGCAAATTTTTGATAAATTGTTAACTATTAAATTCAAGGGAAGCTGCATTTTCAGACCTCTATGAATTTTCTCATGTAATTGTACCAAAGGCAAATATTTTCATTAGTTTGAATTTACAGATAGACAGACGGTAGATAACAAGTAGTAAAAAGTCCATTACTTCAAAGTTCCAGAGATAAATTTACTTTCTTCTTTAAGTCATACTCTTTATAACTGACTTGCAATACCTTCTGAAATAGGTCTGTGATTTTTTTTGTTTTAACATTTTGTTTATGTATGCATCTGTCCAAATCTCTTGTGCCACCAGGGAGAGCTAGATCTGTGATTTTTACCATGGAATTTTAGATTTATTGTTCTTTCCCCTAATATACCATTCCAGCCTATGCCTTGTTATTCTGGTGTGATCTGTTCTGACTTTAATTAAAATAGTGAATTTTGCTCACTTCTGAATTCTCATTTAAGATTCATTAAAAAAATTTCAAGGTTTCAATGAACATTCTTATTATTTAGAATCTATACAAAGGTTTTTCTCTTATATGTAATGCATAAAGAAATACATTAATATTGGAATTTTTGCAAATCCAGATGTTTCATTTATTTTTGTTTTTTGTTTGTTTGTTTGTTTGTTTGTTTAATTCTAATCACTAAGCTTCTTCAGTGAATGACGGAATATGTAATTTGTAGCAGTGCCCTGACTTCAACACCAGATCTCCATCTTGTGAAGGGTTCTAGCCACAGATGCACAAGTTACTATTTTTGTAATTTGGGTAAGTTACTGAGACCTCCTAAATCTTGGTTTCATCTCTGCAAAGCATAAAAACAGTACATACCTAGTCAGTTTATTATTGTATGCAATAAATTTAGAAAATATGCGAGCCACTTAAAACAATGCCTGGCACATATTAAACACTAGTAAGTTTTGGGTCACCCTTTGGCGCAAGGGGCTAATTCTCAGCACTATGAAGCTATCAAGCAGCCACAGCAGTATGAGTTGGATCCCCAGCCAGGGAGTTGACCCACATGGCACAGCAGACCTTCCCTGTCTTGTTCACTGCTCCCCTCAGCAGTGTATTTCAATAGCTCCACCTATTCTGCTCCTACTTATCTCTGGTGAATCCTCTCATGACCCTCAACCCTGGACTATACCTAAGCTTTTGTGTGCATAAATAAGTATCTTAAAAAAAAGGGGAGGTGGGGGGGGGAGAGCCCCCCCCACCCCGGTGAGGCAGTGGTTTAAGGCACAGCACTGGGAGACTGAAGCCACTTCCACATGCGTTCCATCCCCACCTGCCCAGGTGGTGATCCACATGGTGCAGCTGACCTCTCTTGGTCCACCCTCTGCTCCCCTCAGCAGGGTACTTCAACGATCTGCCTGTTCTGCTCCCCACTCTGTCTCTGGTGAACCCTCTCATTGACCCTGCACCTCTGGCCTGTACCCCAGTTCTGTATGCACAAATAAATAAATATTTTTTAAAAATTAAAAAAAAAACTAGTAAGAGCTAATTTAAGATTATGATAAATGAGTACAAATTGACTATAGCAATTACAAGTAAAAATTTCTACCAATCTATGAATTTTCTTTTCCTTTCATAGGTTTGCCTTGTACTACCACAATATTAACAAGAACAAATTGAAAGTAATCCCATTTTATGAGTTAGTTCTTTTGTAGAGAATTTAGCTTTGTGGTTCATATAGTTTAATCTTTCAAAGAGAAAATAAGAAAATTTATTAAGGGCTGCTCGGGTTGAACAATTATGTAATGTCATATACAATTTTTCTATTTCTAAGAATTCCTAGAAAATATTTTAGTTGATTTGCAAAATGTCAGCTGTGCACCACATGCCCCAATTATTAACAGACTGTTAACTGATTTCTTAAAGTGTTTTGTGTGTTTTTTTCTGACCATCTTCCTGTCCCTATAGCAAATTGAAAAGGCTGCCTCAAACCGTGGAAAATGACTTTCATTATTTTGGTGTTAGGTTGACAAGCTAATTCACAACTTTCATTTCACTCATATCCTATTCTTCAGACATCTGACCTAAGCTCGTTAAGCTCATTCAGAGATCAGACTGTGCTGGTATTTTGCTGTGTTGAGCCTGGTTTGATCAGCCCAGAATTACTTATTCAGTAAGGAGAGAATTAATGTGTTCCCCAATAATAATACCTGATTTTTCCTAAAATAAGTTGGTAAAAAAGGAAGACTAACTTAAAAACTCATCTGGCACTTTTATAAAATTAAAATACTTTGGCCATCTAAAATAGTAGATTTGTTACTATATCAGTCAAACAGCACCATGTACAGATATGTCTGGCATTTCCCTGTCAAAACATCTCTTACAAAGATGCAATTCCATACGGAAGCACATGTTTTTTTTTTTTTTTTTCAGTAGCATCTTACATATATATATATAATTAAAAACTAAATACAGACTTTTAGAAGCAATATAAGGTAGACTTTAAAAATAGCATGAACATAATTTTGTAAAAAATTACATATCATTAATGTTAAATGCAGATGTTAGCAAGGACTCTCTTCTTCTAGGATGCTTTTATCTTTGTGGCTCAAGTTTTATTGCTCTGCTATCCATTTACTTATCTGAAATTTTGCAAGTCCAAGTTCAGGCATCCATGGGTCTGTGCTTCTCTCAGCCCCGTAGCTCTGTGTCACAGCTATCAGCATGCCTCCCTATTTCCTCCTCTCTTCTCCCACCTCCTGCAGTAGTTCCTCTACTTCTCACATACTAAAAAAATATTTCTGTTTGTTTATGTTACACAAAATAGTAAAACCATCTAGTAATTGTCATTCATTTTCTGACATATTTTGTTTAGTATAATCAACTCTACAGTCACCCATTTTTTTTTCCCAAAAGACACAATTAAATTTTCTTAATAGTTAAGAGTAGTCTGGGGAATGGGATCAAAAACGGGGGGTGGGGGGTGGGGGGGGAGGAAGGGAAATGCACGGGACTATGGTGGTGGCACACGGGTGATTTGGTGATGGGAAAACCGCGGGGATTACAATCGAGATGGAAAAAAAATTGCAAAATGATGTAAAAATAAACTTTTGTAATAATTAAATAAAAAAATGGCAAAAAAAGAGTAGTCTGTTGGAGAAAATAATGTATATGTATGTATGTATGTATGTATGTATGTTTGTATATGCATATGTATGTATACATATATATCCTGTAAATATATATATATATATTTTGTGTGTGTGTGTGTGTAGAAAAACCAGGTATAGGTCAGAGGTACAGGGGTTGAGAGGACTAACCAGAGACAGGGTGGGGAGCAGGGGATCAAACTCTTACAGCAGAGGCTTTAGATAGCCAGTGCATTGCTTTAATCCATTGTACCAGAGAGGCCCTTTCCTGTAAATATTTTATATCAACATTTTTTGATAAGTGTTCATGATGGTTGCATCACTTGGCTGTTGTGAATGGCATAGTTATAAACCTACATGAATCTTTTCATAATAATATTTCATATTAAAGTGGTATTTAGAATTCTTTTATATTTCCATTTTAATATGTTTTGAAGAATCCACAGACTATTTTCCATAGGGATCACATTAACTTACACTCACGACAACAGCGGATGAATGTTCCTTTCTCTCCACATTGATACCAATATTTATTGTTTCTGGTGTTTTTGATATAGCCCATTCAATTGAGATGACACCCATCAAGGTATTTGATTTGCAGTCCTTTAAAATAAGCTATGTTTTGTGTGTCCCTAAGCCATCCATATAAATTATGTGGAATAATGCCAATTTATTTATTTTGCATATTTTTGATTGCTTATAATGTTTGTTATATCATCTTAGAAATAAATCTCTCATTGGGCATGTGATGTGAAAATATCTTCTTCCAGTGGTTGCCTTTTATTGTGGTTTCTTTAGAAAATGATTTTGTTGTTGTTGTTTACATAGTCTCATTTATTTTCTATCGTGTCCTTTGCCGACAGTGTTGAGCGCCCAAATGCAATGCATTTCTACAGTTCAAATCCAAGAGCCTATATGCAATATCTTCTTTTATGCACTTATGATTTTAGGTCATATATATATATATATATATATACACCTTTTAAATTTATTTTGAAATGCATTTTATGTGAAGTTAAAGATAGAATTTGTTTTGCATGAGGTTACATGTGTTATTCCACACCATTTGCTAAAGAGACTTTTCTTTGTCCCTTGTATGAGATGGTTCCTTTGTCAAATATGAACTCCCTATATTTGTGTGGGTTGATTTCTGAGGTCTCAGTTCTCTTTCATTGGTCTTTATTTTTTTATTACAATGCCATACTGTTTTGATTAGGTTTCCTTTGTACTATAGCCAGAAGTCAAGTACTGTGATGCCTCCAATTTTTTATTTCTCTCAGGATTGCTTCAGCTATTAGATCTTTTGCTAATTCCATACAAATTACTTGTTTGCTCTTTGTTCTATTTCTTTGCAAAATGTCATTTGGATTTTGTAGATATTGTGAAGATACTGTTAAATTTCTTTAAGTAATATGGCCATTTTAGCAATGTTAACTCTTTCAATCCATTAAAATGATCTTTCCTTTTGCGTGTCCTCTTTTATTTCCTTTTAATACTGTGTATTTTCAGTATATAGTTCCCTCACCTCCTATGTTAAGTTTATTCTGAGGTCTTTCAACCTTTTATCTGCATTGACAAATAGGATTGTTTTATTAATTTATTTTTCTAAAATTCATTGTGCATATATATTAAGGTAAAAATATTAGTGGGGCCCTCCCTGGTGGCGCAGCGGGTTAAAGCACAGCACTAAGAAGCTGAAACCACTTCAACATGAGTTTGATTCCCGCCTGCCCCGGAGGTTTCCACATGGTGTGGCAGACCTCTCCTGATGCGCCCGCTGCTCCCCTCAGCAGTGTACTTCATCGATCTGCCTGTTCTGCTCCCTGCTCTGTCTCTGGTGAATCCTCTCATCCTCCACATCTCTGGCCTGTACCCCAGTTCTGTATGAATAAATAAATAAATATTTAAAAAAATATATTAGCGTATTTATATTGTGTTTAATCTTGTCACTATAACATACACAAATTTTTATTTCCAGTAGATTTTTGGACATGTTTTGGTTTTATTTGCCTCTTGATTGATATTTTTCTTTCTTTCTTTCTTTTTTTTTTTTTTTAATCTAAGATAGGACTTCTAATGCCATACACAGCAATAGTGGTGAGAGTTAGAGTGGCATCCTTTTCAAACTGTGCCTTCAGTTCTTCACAAGTGTGGATGTAGATTTGTCGTATATGGCCTTTATTTCATTGACCTGTGTTCCATTTATTCATGATCCTTTAATGCATATTTTTAAAACATTTTTTATCTAAATACTAATCTTACCAAATGCTATTTCAGCATATTTTGGAATGATCATTTGATTTTAATCTTTGTTTTTGTTGATGTGGTGAAAGACATTGAATTTTTTTTTTTTTTTTGGATGTCAGGAATTAATCCCACTTGGTCATGATTGTCTTATATATTGCTGGATTCAACTTGCCAAAATTTTATTGAGGAGTTTTGTATATATGTTCATCTAAGTTATCAGTCTATAGCTGTTGTTTTTTGGTTTTTGTTTGTTTGTTTTTTGTGTGTGATCCTTATTTTATTTTAGGATCAAGTTAACGTTGGTTTTGTAAAATATGTTTAGGAGCTATTTCAAGCCCTTAGTTTTTTTGTTTGTTTGGTTGGTTGGTTAGTTGGTTTTCTTTGTTTGTTTGTTTGATAAGTTTGTAATGATACATGTGAGATTTTCTTGGGAGGCCTGGCAGAATTTAGTAGTGATACTATCTAGTCCTAAACTTTTGTTTGTTGAGACATTTTGATTAGTCTTTCCACTTCTGTGAATGTATCACATGTCTATTTAAGAAGCTTATTTCACCTGGTTAAGACTTTAGAGGTCAAAATGATCTTAAGAATTTGTCATTCATTCTAAGTTGATCAGTTTGTTCATAGTAAACCATAGTGATTTTTTATATTTCATATTTCTTAGATACCTTTTGTAACATCACCTCCTCATCTCTTCAATTTGTTACATTTTTTTTTTCTTTTGGTTTTCTTTCTTCTTTTCTTATAGCCTAGCTAAGATTTCCTACAACTGGGTCCCACAGTCCTATTGCTTTTAAAATAAGCAGGTCTATTCTCCTAGCTACTGAATAAAATTCCCCATACAAATTTTGTTTGCCTTCAGAGTTTGCATTTGATATTTACCTTGTTTACCTGTCTAGAATGACTACAGCCTTGGCCACGACTCTTATTTACCTGCTCTGTCCCAACATCTAAAATCTATGGTCAGGAAATGTGCAGGTGATGGCTCATCACTGGAGATGAACTGGTAAACCATTCTGAGAGCAAAATTTACCTTCCTACAATTGTATTAGGGGAGAAATTTATTCTGCCATGTTGTAGGTAGAATCACCTAGGTTTAAGAGCCAAGGATGAGTGTTTTGGGGGCAACATTCCTTACTGAAGCAGCTGCCCAAGATGGCCTGAGGCTGGAACAGTTGTAGTCACGAGGCATGGAAAGAGGGTATCTTCCCAAGAGGACCTTCAAGCTAGAACATTTAGCTCAGCAAATCTGACCATAAGGTGAGCATGTAGCTTATTATTACTGTTGCAACTTCTTGCACGCTTGATACCTCTGGGGACCAACTGTCAGGAACACAGCCACCCATGCCTGTCCTTCCCCATGTGCAAGATCATATAAATAAATGCACTGCACCAGAACTGGGATGTCTGTTCCCCAGGACACTGGATCATGACAGCACACTTTGTCCCAGCTTTCACTATCCTGACTGTTCCTGTCTTTCTTTAATCTCCTACTGTCCTTTTTCAGATTCTGCTGGCCTCAGCTGGTCTAAGAAACATAGTAGTAGCCAGAGACAGGATCATGATAACTGGGCAACAAACAGTTCTTTAATATGAAATAGCAAAGACTCCACTTTGACAAATACAAAGAAAATAAAAAAAAAAGCCTTCTATTCTGACCTAAATTTACTTCTTATATATTAAGGATTTTTTTAAATGGGGAACTATTATTCTGCATATAAAAGGTAATATAAAAATCAATGGACCAGTTCTATAATCTGTGTATGGGTGTGAAGATTACAAAATAAGAGAGTGATTTAAATAGTGACTACAACGCATGTTGATTCTATATTACCATTCCATGAAATGAATATTCATACTAAGGCAAACATTAGATAATATTCCTGTATCAATTCTTTCTGCAATTAGATCAAACAAGATCATAACACTGTTCTACTTCAGAAAGTTTTTAGAGTATACATTAGTATAATGGAAACAATTAGAAAATTGCAAAAGATGTGTAAAATGATTGTACATAATTCTCGAGACCTATTTAAACTTTAATATTTGAGTATTTGTTCAATAACAGCTATATTAATTCTGATTTTCTACCTCCATGTTGTGCACACAACACACAAACAGCCTATCCTGATGACTTCAGAACTTTAACTCTAGGGTAGAGATATTTTATTCTGTTGATATTTGTTAGTCTTAACACCCTGGTCAATCTACAGAAACTCAGGACCTCAGAGTACTAGATACCAAATGGAAATAATAAAATGGTAAGTTTTGAAAGCTGTGGGGCATTTGGAATGGAAAGGTAAGTTTCCTACAGTAGGAGTAGCTAAGAGAGTTCTAATCTAGGTAGGCACTGGAATATGGGTTTTGTGGCAAGTTCAGTATGGGGACTATAGTAACTTGAATGGTGAACCCAAATATCTGTCCAAATTGCAAAAACAGCTGTCTCTGAAAATTATTTTATTTAGAAGAAAAATTGCAAGTGTAATTAAGAATGTTAAGATAGGTGAGGAAAGCATCTCTGACTACACCAGTGAACACTAAATACAATGGAAATTGTAATTATAATAGAAAATGAGAAGTTTCAGATATATAAAAGAAAGCTAGATAATGCACACAGAGGCAGAAGGCAGAGTGATGCAGTCACAAGTCAATGATGTTAGGGAAGCTAAAAGACTGAAAGAAGCAAACAAAGAATTTCATCCCAGAGTCCTTATAGCAAACTCAGTCACCAAAAGTTACAGATTTCATCACTGTGAGAGAATACATTTCTATTATCATATATTATATTTATGTAATATAAAACAGATGTTATGGTAAGGACATGAAATTTCCAATTTTACTTGATTGCAAATCTTCCCTATACTTCAGGATGTATTTCTTATAAAGAAAAAAATGTAGAAGTGGGCATCCCTGGTGTTCTAGTGGTTAAGTCTACAACACTGCCGCCATTGCAGTCTGACTTGAACTTTAGCCAGAGAGCTGACACACATATGGCACAGCTGACCTCTCCTTTTTAATCCACTGCTCCCTCAACAGTTTACTTCAGTAGATCTCCTGTTCTGCTTCCCACTCTGTCTCTGATGAATCCTCTCTCACCTGTAAGTATGGCCTATACCCCAGCTCTTCTACATATAAATAAAGAAATAAATTTCTAAAACAAAGAAAATAATGCAGAAGTATATTTACATATCAAGACTACATTGACTGAAAAAAAAAAGTATTAACTAGTGTGGAACAGACTTTTAAAATGTAAAATTCAGTAACGTGTGATTTTCATAAATATTCTAGGCAAGATAAAGATATTGTTTAAGAAGATAATACAACATCAGGAGCAAAGGAAACAATGATGAAACTGCGAAACCAACATAAAAAGTGATTAAAATATTCACGAACTGGACCCTCCCTGGTGGCGCAGTGGGCTAAAGCACAGCACAAAGAAACTTAAGCCACTTCAGCACGAGTTGGATCCTCGTCTGCCCCCGAGGAGTCCACATGGCGTGGCAGACCTCTCCTGACCCGCCCGCTGCTCCCCTCAGCAGTGTACTT
>NW_004567113.1:5558137-5573001 GCF_000260355.1 Condylura cristata
CAACTTGTATGGAGCTGGAAAAGATCATGCTTAGTGAGATAAGCCAGAAAGAGAAAGAAAAATACTGGATGGTTTCACTAATAGCAGGAATATAATGGACCAGGCGAGAAAATAACAAAAATAATGAACAATCATATACCAGAGACATTTTGTGGGGGTGGAGTGGGAAATGGGATCAAAAATGGGGGGGTGGGGAGGGAAGTGCACGGGATTATGGTGATGGTACACGGATGACCTGGTGATGGGAAACCCGCGGGGATTACAATTGAGATGGAAAAAAAAAAAATGTACAAAACGATGTAAAAATAAACTGTTGTGAAATTTTAAAAAATATATGAACATCATATTAAAAATGGATAACATATCTAAAACACCACTTCTTGAAAAGTAAGAAAATCAACTGACTAAATGCTATATGAGAAGTGCCCGATATTTCTAGTCATCAGAGAATTCCCAATCAAAATCACAATGGGGTCTCATCACACACCAAATCTGGATGGCTAATATCAACAAGACAGAAGATGGCAAATGTTAGTGATGATGTGAACAAAAGGGAGCACTTAAATTAGTAAGAATTGAAATCACTATTGAAATCCCTCAGAAAAGTAAAAACATAATTATCAAATAATCAAGCAATCTCACTTCTTTTTATACATCCGAAGGAATCAAAAATATTTTTTTAATATATTTTTGTAGTTGCATGGTAATTACAATATTATTCACAATGGTCATAACATGGAAACAATCTAAATATCTGCCAGTGTATGAATGGATAAATCGATATATAATGGACCATTTTCAATCATAAAAATAGAAATTCTGCCACTTTTGACAACATGCATTTAGCTAGAGGACATTATACCTAGCAAAACAAGCAAGACAGAGATATACTAAACAAGCTCACTTCTATATGAAATCTAAAAGTCAATTTGATGGGAATCAAAGAGTCAGATGGTAGTTACCATAAAGTGAGGGAAGGAAATATATGTGAAATATTGGTCAAGTATAGAAATTTCAGTTATATGAGATGACTAAGTTCCAGGGCTCTAATATAGAACTTTGTGATAACAACTAAAAATACCTCAATACATTCTTCAATTTTGTGAAGAAGTTAGATTTTAAATCTCGGTACACAACAAAATGGTTATTATATAGTGGTAGTGGATATGCTAATTAGTTTGATTATTTAACAGTGCTATATATATATCAAAAGCATCAATTTGTGCACCCTAACCATATACATTATTTTTAGTTCAAGGATTTTTAATAACATGAAAAAAAGAAGCCTTTCCTTTTAAGTCTTTTTTCATCATTTTCACTATATAGAGCTGAACAGTTTCCTTTTTTACTATGCAAGAATTGATGAAACTTTTTTAGTGGAAATTAGAAAATAGGTGCATTATTTTGTAAGAATTATTATTTTCTGATAAAAATCATGAGAAAACTAAGAATGACTAAAAATAAAAATCAAAGAAACAAAAATATTATATCTGATAGAAACTTTTTTAACCTCTTAAGAGAATATGAGAATATGCAACTCTTAAAATCAAATTTTTAGTTGCTTACATTTGTTACATTTATCTGAATGCTCCATTATGTCAACACAAACAAATATGCCTCACTTTCATCTCTTATTACATATTCCAGATCAAGTCTCAATTCCTTAGCATATTTTCAGCAGCCAGATTAGCCTCCCTTTTCTGACTATATCAGTAGTACTAATTTCTCATTAAACTTACTTTTTTCTCCTGGATAATTAGCCTAATATCTTGATCCATCAGTTAAAATTTGAAAAACTCCAGAAACGTTAGCTGTTAAATATAGGATGAGTATAGATTAAATAATTCTGATTCTTAGGTGAAGTTAATATTAGATAATAAAAGCCAATGAGCTAACTTATATGCGAAAATTGACTCTAAAATAATCTTTCAACATGGTGTAGATCCTTCTCAAGCAAAATCAGTTTGTGAGCTCAGCTTTACAAATGCCATTACTTAGAAGAGAACAGAAAATAAACTTTAAAAATCCGGGCCCTCCCTGATGGCACAGCAGATTAAAGCACAGCACTGAAAAGCTAAAGCCACTTCCGCAAGCGCTGGATCCCCGTCTGCCCTGGAGGTGATTCCACATGGCCAGCAGACCTCTCCTGACCCACCTGCTGCTCCCCTCAGCAGTGCACTTTGCCCATCTGCCCGTTCTGCTCCCCACTCTGTGTCTGGTGAATCCTCTCACCACCCCTGCACCTCTGGCCTGTACCCCAGCTCTGTATGCATAAATAAATCTTTTAAAAAATTATAGAAAAGTATTTGAAGCATATTCTTCATAAGGGTGACACGTTTGTTTGCCATATATATATATATATATATATATATATATATAAGTTCTGCTTTTCCATGTGAACTTAGAAAAACTTGATGAATTAACTTATGACTCAATTTTAACATACATAAAATGAGAAATAGCATATTGTTTAGTGTTCATTAGATAAAAAAAATCTAGGTAATTATAACTGCTCAATAAATACATTTGATTGATATACTAGATTTTCTTAAATCATACTTTCTTGACATAAATTCAGGTATTTTTTTATGTAATCTTAAGTATAATTTTAATTATGAATTATACACAGGCCACAGTACAGTAAATACATGTAACTCAGAATAGTTTCTCAGTATCTATATAACTTATTAAATTTTTAACTGCCATGCAATGAAATTCTTCCCCTAGCTTGCAAATACTAATATTAAAAAAATTACTTTTAATCTTTTACAACCATAATATAGCAGATATGTTATATTCCACCATTACATTTCCTTTTAAATCAGAACATTGTTAAAAAGCATAGATTAATAATCACAACTATCTGGATTATGTTATATTCCAACTGGTTCTCAGGGATATTTATCATCTTTTAGTATACTGTGATGATGTGAAAATCCATAGAAAAGCAGATGCAGTCTGAAGAAGACAATCTTAACAAAAAAAAATGTTGATAAACTTTGGGTAGTCTTTCAAAATATCTTCTTTGACATTGTAAGTGCTCCCTGTGAGTGCTCCCATCCAGAGCATTATTAGCAAAACATTCACTGCATTTATTGATTAAAAAAATAATAATAACTCTAATTTGAAACACAGAATTGATACTATAGGATATAGTATGGAAAAATAACTGCAGGGATGGTAACAAACACTAGGAAAGGGAAGTAGGGGTTAAGAAAGATATATCAGGGCCTCCCTGGAGACTTAGGAGTTAAATTTCAGCATTATCACCCCTAGGCCTGAATCTGATCCCAAGCAAAGGAGTGAACCCAAACATAGTGGAGCAGACATCTCCTGTCTCACTTGCTGCTTCCCCTATTAGTGTATTTCAATAAATCTGTTTGCTTTGCTCCCTGCTGTCTCTAGTAAATCATCTCACCCTTCCTCCCACACCACTGACCTATACCCCAGCTTTTCTATGAAAAATATATAAATACAATATTTTTATTAAGTAGATGTATCAAAAATATATCCAGAATAAGCCATTCTAAGAATGTCTTGGATATATGATAATAGATCCTCAAAATAATTTTAAATTTCTCTTTGGAATTCAGACCCTAATGAATGTCCAGGGTATTAAAGAAACATAAATCTGATAATATAAGGGAAATTCACAGTCAATGTGAATATACAACCAACAGTATTAAAGAAAACTCCATATGTATTTTCATAAAGGGTTGTAAAGGCAGCCTGTGCTATTTTCTGAGATTGAACTTCAAGTCTTACTACTAAAATATAGGCATCAAACAAACCTCTTCAATAATATATTTAAAATACAGAAGTTCACTTGATGGTTGTATAATGTTTCTGACTGCTCCCAAAGCAAGTTACAGTGTTATCAGCTTATTTTGGATAGGAAACTTAAAGAGGGCACACTAGGGAATGGAAATTGTGTAAATATAAATTTGATGGATAAAACAAAGAAATCATTATTTAAAGAGAAATGTTCTACCTATATATGAAAATAACTATACTGATTAAGATAATTTGGCTTTACTCATTATTTTTATTAGTTTTATAGATAAATTATTCATTCACTTATTCAATTAAGTCAACAAATAGTTCATGAGCACATATTATTTTCAGATTTGTAATACTTTTTTAAAAAAGAAAAACCTCATGTCAAGAATGTTTGTTCCATGTGAGCGTACATAAATTTTCTAAGGGATATTTTAAAAATAAACCTAAATGCAATTAAAGTACTTCACATTTTTTTTTAAGAATGCAATATATAATAAGTCTAAAATGTAGCCTGGGACATTCATGGTACTTAAAAATACAGAGCTGTAAATCTGAGTTCATCTGTCCTAGAGGGAAAGAGTGATAAATGGTAAGTAGGATGCATGGATTCACATATTAAAGGCATTCAAGTATAAACTGACACAATCGAGCATGCTCTCTCTGGCTCAGTAAGCAGAGAAAGAGCTTTTGGAAATCCTAAAGTGAACCATGACAGTAATATAACAAAAACTGGGTCACTGGAATCTGTCTTTAAACTGCAAAGATGTGTCTGTTCATTTATTCTAAAGTAAATGCCTTAGTTTTATTTTCAACTATTAACTCTCTGTGCAATGGTATTATAAGATTAGTGAGCCCTTAAGTATATTTGTATATGGGAAATAAACGCTGCATTAGCAAAATAAAACAATTACAGTTCAAAAATCTATTTTGTTTGATTTTTTTAGTCTCTAAGAACTTGCATAATTAAAAAACATTATTCCCCATCTAAAATATTTAAGTCCATCTTTATGCATCTGTTATATACCCAGATATGCTTTTCTTCTCTTCCTCTCCCTTTTCCTACCTCTAATAGAAATTAATATTTACTGAACCATATATTTAAAGGTCATCCCTGCCCCTTAATTAAGAGTTTTAAATGATCACATTTCTTTTTTAAAAAATACATATAAATATAGTGAGATAATGCTAGTTTACACTACCATTTGGGTTTAGGGGTAGAGGTGTAAGCTTCTTCACATCTATGTTATCACAATGAGCTCAAGACCAAAGCAAGTGTAACCTCCAATATAGCCCATTGGTGTCCTTCCAGCTCTTCCCCACCACTGACCCACCCACCCACTTTGATTTCCTCAGTGTTGCAGTAAGATTCTAAGTTTCGTTTTGGTTTGCTTTTGTCTGTCCCTTTATGTTTCTCCCATATTTTACATATAAGCATCTGATATTTATCATTCTGACTTATATCACTTACATAATCCAGAGCATACCCACCCAAGTTATAGCTGGCTATTGCATGTGCATCCATACCATGTTTCTTTGTTCACTCATCTGTTATTAGCCACTTAAATTGTTTGCATAACTTTTAAATAGTGCTGCAATGAGCGTAGGGATGTGACATTCCTTTGCATTAGAGTTTTGATATACTTTGGATAGATACCTAGGAATGGAAGTTTTGGATCTATGTTATTATTTTGAAAATTCTCTGTACTAATCCCCGTAGTAGTTGAACCAGGCTATATTTGCATCAGACGTGTTTGAAGTTTCTTTTTCCCTCACACCCAAAGCAAGTCATTTCCTTTCTGATCTTTTGAAATGGAACATCCCCCCAAATATACTCCTTTTTATTTTACATATAAATGCTGATTAAAAACAAGTATGTTATGAATCATTGAATTATAATTGAAAATCATATTTATTTACTTGAAAAAAATTTGGCCTTATTTTTCTTTTTTAATGATTGTGTATATATGTATATATATATATATATATATATATATTTCACATCATTCTCCAGATCGTGCATTTTTCCATATCAGTTGGAATCCCCATGGGCTTCCCACCACCAATTCACCCATGTGCCATCTCTACAGTTCTGTGCACTCTTCCCACCCCAATTCCAAACCCATTTCCCCTTCTAACAACATAAAATGTCTCTAAACCTAAAATAAGCATAAGTATCTGTATCATTGAATGACATATCTTAGTAAATGTTATATTAGAGCAAGTATTTTAACATGGCTCTACCTTACCAATGACTGAATGCAATGAATAAAACTTGAAGTCATATTTTTGCAGAAAAAATTTGAAGTTGACATTTTTAGATTAAATCATCACTGAGTCAAATAAAATACTAAAAGATGATTGTGTTAATTTGTTTAAATTAGACTCATTGAGGTTTAATTAATATATTAAAATCTGCATATTTGATTTGCACATATATTTTGATGTTTGTGGACATAGGCAACCCACTAATTTTACTACAATCTTTATAATAAATATATTTATCACCTCCAAAAGATGTATCTGTTGGTTTTTTGTATGTTTTTAAGTGGTAACAACACTTAACATGAAATCTACATTCTCAATATTTTTAAAATACATAATATCATATTATTCCTGATGGATACAAAACCTTAAGAACTAGAACTAATTAATGTGTGGCAGGACTTTAAAAGGTAAGTTATATCATTTTTCTTAAATATACTTGTTAGGCTCCTCCCTAGTAGTACAACAGGTTAAAACACAGTACTGTCCATCAGGCTACAGCCACTTCAGTATGAGTTTGATCCCTGGTTCTGGAGATGACCCACATGGCAGACCTCTTCTGTCTCACCTGCTGCTCCCCTCAGCAGTGTACTTCATCAATCTGCCTGCTCTGATCCCTACTCTGTCTCTGGTGAAGCCTGTCACTGACCCTGCACCTCTGCCCTGTACCCCAGTTCTGTATGAATAAATATGTCTAAAATAAATAAGTACATAAATATACTCATAAGACCAATTTACTTTGGGCAAGGTGGAGTCACACAGACCAAAAAAAAAAAAAAAAAGAAGAAAAATGTGTTCCACTAAAACAACTAAAAACAGACAAATACAGTTTTTAAGTCAATTGGACATCAGACTCCAAAGGACAATGATAGCTGAGTGATAGGATTCAACAATCAACAATGGCTTTAGCTTACAGCCCGAAGGAATTTTCTAAATGATAGAGAAGGATGAGGGAGTATAGAAGATCTCACTATACTCCCTAAATTCTTCCCAGAGTATGCAGGAAAGTGCTAATTAGTGCATGCATGCGAGTAAAACATCAGAAAGCTGAAGAAATACATATATGACACTGACATACCACTCAAGTAGGCTGAACCTAAAAGCTGAGAATATTGCTTTTAAATCTAAAATAGACAACCTCTAATTTGGGGGCCTGAGTGAAATACTGTGAAGCATTTGTGAAAGAAAAGTAAACTTAAAGTAGTTGCAATATAAACTACTCAAAATATAAATCAGATAGATGAAAATGTAAAATAGGGTGTCAGTGACCTATGTGTAAACATCAAGAAGTCCAATACTTGTACAGTTGGAGTCCACAAAAAAAGGAAGGAACAGAGAATATTAGAGTTTAATTTGTTTTTTCCTGAGTTTGGTGAAAAAGTTAGACTCATTAATTAAAAAAAAAAAATAAGAACAAAAGATATAAAGACAATTATTATTAGGCTGGCAGAAGCCTGGTCAGAACAGAGGAAGAAATTGACAAGAATCCTGGCCTGCTCGCCAGGAACGTGCTCCTATTTACAGGAAAGGGGGGTGAGGGGGTGAAAGCAGACAAACATCTCCAAAAAATAGGAAATCTGTTCCATCCTTGAAGTAGTATAAACGTCCCTGACTTTCAGACCCCACCCCTATCGCCCCCACCCCCGCAACACCTGCCATATCACTCTGTCCCTGTTGTATGAGAGCCCAATAAAACTCTTTTTTTCCTCTCTGACCCTCTCTCGCTGCCTTTCCTTTCAATTACAGCTTGGTGCAGGGACGGTAAATGAGTTAAAAATCAGGTTTTATTTACTCCCTCCCAACACTAACCTCTCTGGCTACCACCTGCTGTCTTGCACACCTCCTGTGATTGTGGGAACAGAGGCCTAGAGTGCCCTGGGCATGTGAATGAATGTATCAATGAGAAATCTCTGATGAGAGGCAAGGAGATAAAAGGGCTGCATCACTCAACAATAGCTAGGGGAGCTAACTAGAGAAGTGCTGAAAGAGAAAGCTGGCCTGCCCCCTGACTCAGCATTAGAGGACTATAAAAATCTACCAAACGATCCAGAAGTATTCTGTCAGCAAGAACTGACCTGTCTGGGATGGTTTCAAACTGCATCAAAATCAAATTGCTTGATATTAGGGAAATAGAGGCAGCTTGATTATAAAATTATTTTATCTACATCACAAACAGGAACAAAAGAATGAGAATACTTAATTTACCATAAAAAATAATGCAAGTCAGAAGACAAAAGGTCAACATTTTAAAAGTATTAAAAGAAAAATTGTCAATTGATGACTTCATATACAGTGCCAGTTAGTTAAAAGCAAGCATAAAATTAGGACATACTCAGATGGACTAAAGTTTTAAAAATTCATATCCAGCCAAATGACATTAGAAGTAATGTTGAAGGCAAACTTTCAGATAAAAAAAGGAAAAATGATTCAATATTTTGAAGTGGCCACAATAGACAACATAGACATTTGAAGATAGATATGGCACTGGAAGATAGATAACAAGCTAAATATGATTGCTATAACCTTGACCTGACCTGTAAATGACATGACAAATTATACAAACAAGTCAACAAAAGAAAAACAGAATCATAAAATTAATCAATTAAATAAAAAGAGAGTAAAACAGAGAATAAAGAATAGATAGGGTAAAAAGAAAATTATAGCAATGTAGCAGATTTAAATTTAACCATATCAAAAACACTAAATGCAAGTGATTCCAATAAAATTAAAAGAGATATTACATTACATTAAGGCCTTTTTTAAAAGGCAGACACAACCACAAGCTGCCTACAGAATAATACTTTAACAATTTTAAGTTCAAATAGGTTATAAGTGATGAGAGGAATATATTGTACTTATCCTAATAATAATAGAGAGGCTGAACTGGCTATATAAATACCAGACCAAAGTACATCTGTGAATAAAGACTATCATCTATTAGAATACAAGTAAATATAAGCTATGAAAGAACTACATCTCATCTATAGCACTATATACATAAGTCATCTCACAATAATAAAAATAAAATAAGGCAATTTACAAACACAAAACAATTCTAAATGTTTATGCAAAATATACAAAGTCAAACAGATGGGACTTCATGGAGAAAAGGGCAATTCTGAAATTATAGGTGGAAATTTCAACATCTCTCTCTCTCTCTCTCAATTATTGATACCACAAATATGCAGAAATTCAGTGAGACTGCAGCAATGTCTCAAAAGTCACTCCCATGAAACCTGACACTTTTGATAATTATAGAGCATATAAAATAGCAGCCACACAACACATATTCCTTTTAAGTTAATACAGGAGAGTTGCCAAGATAGCGGATACTCCAGGTGATAAATCTCTGAGGAACTTATAAATAGAAAGTAATGCCTTAATATGAAAAAGCCATCTATGAAGATAATTACATAGCTTACCTTTTTCTTAATGGTGAAGACTGAATATTTTTCTGTCATGATCACATGATCACAAACATGGCAGTATATTCATGCTCACTGTGACTTTTCTACATTGTACTAAAAGATTAGCTAGCACATTAAATCATAAAAATAAATGTAATTCAAAATTGATGAAATGATATTTAATTACCAGTAGGTAAAATGATGATCTATGAATAAATTTAATATATGCTATGAAAATTCTACTGGAAATAAAATGCATTTTAGTTGTAAAGAGCAAACAAGTCAAACAAACAGACTGATAGTTAGTGATCAGAAAGTTGCAAGCTAAAACTGCAATGAGATCCCCCCCCCACATCTATTCCAAAATCTAAAATTCTAAGAAATGACAACACTAACTGCAAAGATATAAAACATCTGGAACTGTCACATATAAGAAACTTACATACAATACACTATACAACTAGTGGATAAATAAAATATAAATGTTTTAGAATACAAGCAAAGATCATCTTAAAGAATAACACAGCAACTACAAAAACCAGTCATTCCTCTTCTAAGTGATTTCCCAAATCTACAGAAGTAGACATCCATATAAAGACTTAAACATTAATGTTTATTTGCAATGGCTAAAGACTGATTTCCAAATGTCCAACAAAATGTGAATGGGTAGACATATTTTGCTACTCAACAATAAAAATCAATAGGCTACTAGCAAAACCGAAAGTTGAGTATCTGTATTGCATGACTACATATCTAAATCTATATGAAATCCAGACTTACACAGTGACAGGAAAACAGTATTTTTCTGGGGATAGAGCAGCAAACAAGAAATGAGGAGAAGGAAAATTTACAAGGGATAAAAAAAAAAATTAGGAGGAATGATAATAATGTTGAATGCATTTATGAGTTATATATACATGCATAAATACATATTTGCATACATACATATTTATGTATATAGATATATGTATTGTGTGCACACATAATTACCAGATTATGTAATTTTAAAATGTAGCTTATTGTATGTCATTTATATTATGATCAATCTGTTAAAAACACATATGTACACTATTTTGTTGACTAGGTTGACCATACACATCTTTTTAGAGTTGAAAAAAAAGACTAGTTATCTTCAATTTGCAGCATGGTATAAGAGTAAGCACAATGATAACTAGAATTAGGAGCTATTTTCAAAGTCTGGTTTATAACGCTTTGCCGTTGGACTATAGATCATCACTGAAGCACTCCACTCTTTAATTTAATCACAGAAAAAGTGAAAGTGTTAAACAAAATCATTGGTCTTCAGGTAATATTTATAAGATATTTTCAATATTCATGGAACACTTTGAACTATTGATTTTATGGCTGGTTGATTAAAAGTACTATTAATCACTCAAAAACTGCTTTATAGACCAAAGAATAATTACAAAGCAATCTTTGTGTTTTAATCATATTACAAAATATGTTTCAAACAAACAGCACTTAATGCCACATTATTGTGTTTCTACTGTGACATTTTCCTCTTGCTTTTCTTATATATTCAAGAGGTAAAGTTATTTTTTCTACAAAATACATCTTTCCTTCGAACTGGTTTGATCTTATCATTGCATAGCACTACAACTCTAGGATTTGCACCTACTTGAACATCATTCTATACCACCTACTCAAACAATAGTCTAAAAACACTATAAAGAAGGAAGAGTAGCAATATTTAAAAATGTTTCTCAAATTGGATAGCATATCTGTAAAGTCCACTGTGTTAAATAATCTCTAAGTCATGTTTCAGGCACTGTTTTTGAATTTATACAATTTGAACAAATAGTTATTATTTTGGTTTGCTGTTTTAATAGATAATAACTACATGTTGAGTTATACCTGGTATGCCAAATATGTCATTGGATGTAAGTCTGAAATATTTCAGCCAGTTCTTACTTAAAGCCTCCTCTTCTCTAATAAATTACCATCTTGGTAAGATCTTATTCTTTGGTTAAGTTTTAACAATTCCTTATACTAGTGAGATCTCATAAACCATAACCTCTATTAAAAGTAACTTATTATTTGACATTGATGAAATAAATTGGTATTTATTTTTTAAATAAATAAAAAGGTTGCATTATCATCATAGTTAATTTGGTAAGATTTTTAAATTAAATTATATTTTAATTAAAATTTAAATTACTAGTAGGCCAGAATTTAGTTGTTCTTTTTCCATGACGGTTAAGAAATAAAGCGAAAAAAACTTGGCTCTCCTTTAGACGTCATTTTGAGAATTTTGTTTGTTATTTTTCTAGCTGACAAATAAGAAAGAAATTTATATTCTCGGAATATTTTCTCCAAACTCACGACTCACAACCACAATAATCTTAGGATACTTAGTTGAAATTTTTACAAATAATAATGAGAATATATATATATATGTTTCTCTTATGTTCTGATTTGGTTTGAAAATGCTGAACCCTCTTTTATAAATTTGTCATAAACACCATGTGTGTGCTTTCAATAAAGTTTGTAATCTACTCTAAGCTCTGTGTGTGTGTATATATTTGTGTATGATGGCATCTCCTGGCCTGTAGGAAATCAGTATCTACTTTATTAATATAATTGCATTTTCAAATTTGTATCATATTAAAGCAATTTGAGCATTTAGCATTGTGCAAAAAAATCAGAAAGCAATTAACTTTTCCCTGTGACTAAGTCTCCTCAGGTCGGTCTTATTACCTCCAACATATCTCATTAACTCTTAATTATGCCTTCAAGGAAAACAAAACTTATGGGAAACTTGAAACAAATAGAGTGGGTTATTTTCCCCAAATGATATATATTTTCTTATGGTCTTGATTATTTAATCTGTGTGGCTTTATTTGCTTTTATTTGTTTGTGTGTCTTTCCTGTAACCTTTTCTCCTCACAGTGTATCAATTAACCTAACCTTCCTTTTCATTAGATTGTTCCAGTACAGAACATGGATCTTTAAAAGATATCATAAGCTTTCATTCTTCTATACCTGTTCTTGAAAATAACAGTATAAAATAACTTGAAATAAAAGAAAATATTTTCAAAGGACAAGTTTCACTGATTAGGACTTTTTAAGGAGACCAATCTGTAATAGTAACCATTTTGTGTATGTGTGTGAAATTATGTTTCTGATATACACTGGTTAGTTGGCAAGAGATTTGATAGAACTAGATTCCAGTTCTACTTCAGTCACAATCTGTAGCTGAGTGAACTTATGTTATATAATTTATGTAAATCTTAATTTTCTTACAAAAAAAAATCAATTCAGAGTGTTTACCATAGCATATGATATAAAAATTGTTAACATCACAAATTACACAATGAACACTCATTATATGTTAAATGTCATAACAATACTTTTATTTAATCTCCAGAATCTAACAAAACTTTTGTAAACATTTTGTGTTTAGTGGATTAATTAACTTTTCCCTTTTAGTTCTGCTAATAGCCGACACCTTCATGGTTCATGACAATTTCTCTCAAAGTATTATTTATAGTGTCCCTGGTGGCACAAGCATTTAAATCTCAATACTATATAGCAATTACCATCATTGTGACTCTGAGTTCAGTCCCGATCAGGGAGCTGACCTACAGGGCACAGCGAATGGGGCCTCTCCAGCCACTCCCCTCAACACTGTATTATTAGACTACATCCAATTTGTCTCCGTGAATCCTCTCACCCCTTGCACCTCTGGTCTACACCCCCAATTCTTGTATAAATAAATTTAAAAAGAAAAATCTTAGAAAAACATTATTTATAATCTAGCTTTACATTAATTTATGTTTTTTAATACTCAAACATTAGTTTACATTTCACAAGTTAATGAAGCTTTAATATGATCATTACACGTTGGCCATTTTCAAGACACAGTGTGCTTAAATGGTTACTAAAATGTCATTTATCCAATATAAATTTTTGTATCAATTTTAAACTTAATATTGATAGAGATTAACAGTTTTGATAATGTAAAATTAATTTTGCACTTGTTCTTAGCCAAAATACTAAGGAGTAATTGGGATTAATTTAAAACATTAATTAATTAATGTTTAGGCATGCTAACTGGCTTAAGAACAAAATAAGCTTAACAGAAAAAAGAGGATTAGAGGTGAAGTTGAGAAACAAAATAAAATTAATATCAGCAAATAACTGAAAAATAACTGCAAAGACAAATTATAGGATTAATTATATAAGACAGAAATAGATATTATGAAAGGCAATGAAAAGCTAAATGATAAAAACAATAAAAGTAGTTTTATTGGGGGCTCTCCCTGGTGGTACAGAGACCTAAAGTCAGCACTGCAAGCTAGCTGCAGCTGCTTCAGTGCAAGTTCCATCCCCAGCAGGGAGGTGACACACAAGGCTCAGCAAACCTCTCCTGTCTCCCTGGCTGCTCATCTCAGCACTGTATTTTGCAAATGTACCTGTCCTGCTCCCCATTCTATATCCGGTGATTCTGCTCACAGTCCCTGCACCTCAGGCCTGTACCCCAGTTCTGTATGCATAAATAAGTAAATGTTTAAAAAAAATAGTTTTGTTAGGATGTCAATCTCTGAATAGGATCTTTCTTTTGTTCATATTGTTGATTGTCTTAGAGACATAAATTCATGGAATTTATAATTTGTTATCACATTTAAAGTAAAATGTATGCAAATGTATTAAATGCTTTTCACAATTGTGGAAATAGGTGGAGAAGTGAACTGACTTTTTATTAACATGTCAAAAAACTCATTTTTTTATTCTATTGGCACCTATTTTAATATCAAGATAAAACAAAAGGGCATGTCAAACAGGATTTTCATATAAACAACATTATGATGCTTTATGAACTGCAGCATCATTCATATCACTAGTATATTCTCAGCACTGGTGAACTAGTCTATGTAAGTAAGTTTTAATGGGCTCCATAATATAAACAGATAAATTAAATAATCAAAGATAAATTAAATAATCAAATTATACTAGTACACTAAATACCAGGGATATACACCATATACACATGCACACACATATATATCCCCAATTAAGAATGTTCTTTAATAAATTATCAATATTATTAATATTATTAATTAGCTCTTCTTGAATTTATGTTCTCTCTATCTGAAATTTCTTTCATCTCCTTTGGAGTCATTTTACTGATATATATCTCTACTTATTTTTCGAAACTGCCAGAATATTTACTTCTATGAACTATTTCCCTTAATTCCAATCAAAATCACGCATTTTTTTCATATAATATCTATATTTTATTAAAACTCTTTATATTCAAATAAACCCTTTAAAAAACTCATTTTTGGGGGCCCTCCTAGTGGCGCAGCGGGTTAAAGCACAGCACTGAGAATCTAAAGCTGCTTCCGCATGAGTTTGATTCCCGCCTGCCCCGGAGGTGACCACATGGCGTGG
>NW_004567113.1:5573761-5575455 GCF_000260355.1 Condylura cristata
TGTCCTATTTCATATAGACTGTGGAAAGTGAGTTTTTAAAACAAAATAGTAATACATTTACTAAAAATCTGTTATAAAAACTGCTCTAAGAAAAACAAGGGGGTAAGAACACAATGAACATTGTTTCACCTAAAAGTCTGCTCTTTCCACTTATGTCATTCTCCTAGTTCTTGCCATTACAAACCTGATTCTTAATTTGTTCATAGCAGACTGTCACCTATATGATAGCATAAGAAGGATGATGGGAGTGAAAAATAATATGATCTCCAGTTTAGGAAAAGCTATGTTATTAATGTTCAAGAATGAGGTCTGCATGAGTCCCTGAAAGTGACTTATCACATAAATAGTGGAAGAGAAGAAAACTGATTTCATGAAAGAATTGAAAAGGGAAATAGCAATTGCTTTCTTCAAAAAAAAAAAAAAAAATAGGGAATAGAGAAACAAATGACAGTAGGAAGGTTATCACTGTATGACTGGGAACAAAACTTAGATAGCAACCAATCTAGCATCTAGCAACCATTCACTACCTTAGAAAATAATACAAGTGGGAGTAAAATCCTTCTTAGCATTTGTATCATGAGCAAACTTAAATCCCACTATTCCTGACTTTTTAATATAAAGTTCTTTACACAAGGAGAAGCTATGGGATTATAGGCATAATAAAAGAAAAAAAAATCAATATAGAAGTAAATGAAGATTGACCTGCTCATTTTTTGTTAGTCTTTCTTGACAATTTCAGTAAATTGAATTTTATACCTAAGGTTGAATATACAGATTTGTCTGAGCCCTGATTTCATTGTTGCTCTAAGTAAGGCATTCTATTGATAAACGTTTCAGTAGAAAATAGAGTTGTGTTGTTTGTTTTTCCAAAAGATAATCAAATGATGAAAAAAAGAGGACCCAGTTTAGTTATTCTTATAAATTCTGCAATTTAAATTTTCCAGATAAAACTCCATGAGTGTAGCATTTATTCTATGTACTTAGACTCACTGAGAATGGATTTGTGTGAGCATTTTAATATATTAATATACCCATTTGAGATTTCTATATGAACAGTGGGTGTTCAACTAATAGCAGATGTGCATAGATGATCCATATCTAATGTCAAGGCAACAGTATTAAATAAAGCTCAAAATAGATAATAACAAAAACTTTAATTTGAAAGAATAAGTAACATCATCAAAATGGATGATTGCTGATCTTGAATTATGAGAAAGAATTAGACATCTGAAACCTTTTCAGTTATGAAAGCTATACAGTAAATAGTTAATATTTTTTTTTTAAGATTCATTTATGCATACAGAACTTGGGTACAGGCCAGACAGTGAGAGGCTTCACCAAAGTGGGGAGCAGAACAGGCAGACTGATGAAGTACACTGCTGAGGGGAGCAATGGGCAGGATGGGTCACCATCCCGGCGGGGATCACGCTTGTGATGAGGTGGTTGTAATTAGCTTCATAGTGCTATGCTTTAATCCGTTGCACCACTAGGGAGGATCCAATAGTAAATACATTTTTTAAAAAAGATTTATTTATTTGTGCATACAGAACTAGGGTACAGATCAGAGGCTCGAGGGCAGTGAGAGGCTATGCAAAGGGTGAGAGGATTCACCAGGAACAGAGTGGGGAGCAGAACAGGAAGATCCACAAGGTACACTGCTGAGGGGAGCAGCGGGCGGGTCAGGAGAGGTCCAG
>NW_004567113.1:5575796-5579780 GCF_000260355.1 Condylura cristata
CAACCACAACACCTCTGGCCTATACCCCAGTTATCTAAGAATAAATGAGTAAATCTTTTAAAAAATGATAAAAATATATAAATATGTAAAACACCAAACTCTTATAAAATGTTTAATTTAAAATTTATTTTATAAATGTTATAAATTTTATAAATGTTATATTTTTCTTACATTTATATTGCAGTAGCATGGTTTCCAACACTACTGATGATTTATGAGAAGGTTCACATCATGCCATACTTACCACAAAACATCCATAATCCTGTACCACAAATGAGTAGGGTCAATCCCCACACTGTCCCCTACATCTGACCCACTCCTAGTATTCTCAATTCTGCTGATATATTCCTAGGATTTATTTTTGTGTGACCCTTTTATTTTTCTCTACATTCCACATATTAATAAAATCATCCATGTTTAAATTTCTCTTCCTGATTTTCTTTCACTTAACATACTCCTGTCCACTACAATTTAATTTAATTGCTGAATAGTAAACCACTGCCTATGCACACCATATGTCCTTAATCAAGTCATCTAACATTCAACATTTGTTTCCAGAACTTGATTATTATAAATATTGCTGACATATATCCCTTTGAATTGGTGTTTTGTATTGTTTGTATAAATGCCAGTGAGAGGAATAGCTTGATCATATAGCAGACCCACTTTTAATAATTTTCGAACATTTGTATGAGTCCAAATGGGCTGTGCCAGTTTACATTGGTGCCAGTTTAGCACCAATAGTGTGCTAGTGTGCAAGGCTTATTTTTCTCCAAACGCTCACTAAACTTGCTGTTGCTAATCTTTTGATATGGGCCATTCTCTAGGAAATGTGCTCCTATGCTTCCTGTACCTCTTCAAATTTGAAAAATAATACTGGCAATAATACTCATGATTTGTCCTTGTGTGTGGGGGGGGGCTTTATAAGTAAAGATGTAGGGGAAAACTAAGATATTCTCTGATAAAGGATTATATGAAATTACACTGCTAAAATAACCCCTTTACCCAAAGCAATATATATAATGATAATGCAATCCCTAACAGAGTTTCAGTAAAATCAATCAATATGTAGAAACAACACTATAACTCGAATTATCATATATAAACTGGATTTTGTACTGAAATTGAAATTTAAATCCATATTAATTTGATACAGAGAACATTGTTTTATTTATATATAAGGATATACCAATTTATCCTGTTCTCTATAAACTTCAATTACAAAAACAAGATTGAATTACAACTGAGATGGAAAAAGGCACAAAATGATGTAAAAATAAACTATTATATTATTTTTAAAGTCTTATGAGCAAGAACTAAATATAAAAAAAAGATTGAGTTTAACTGAATATAACAATATGTCATAATAACCATTACAGCAACTCTCATTATTTCGTACTTTGTAAGAAATCAGTGACACACTGAGATTGATTTCAGTATGTCATATAGGAAGGCATCACTTTTATTACTTTTAAAAGCAAGATAATTTAATTCAAAATGTTTTAAAAAAAAGAAAGATAAATATTTTAGTGATATGTTTTTGCCAGGGGAGCTCTTAAATTACAAACTACAGAAAACCCCTTTCGGTAAGTAAAATGCTATTTTACTTATCCTTAGTAATTACTAAGTCTTGAATTTTCACAAAACAAAAATAACAAATAGTTTTCCATGTTTAATAGTGACCTTTAGCAAAAATTGAAAATCATAATCTTATCATTCAACTTAAAGATATTTTTACATCCAACAAAGTGCTGGTTGAAGAATATATTCTACAGGAACACCAATACACTTTCAGATGTATCAAGTTTTCAAGCACTGGCATTGAGTAAAAAAAAAAAAGTGATTTTCTCCTACTATTCATCCATAAGAATGTTCATGAATCATGTTTAATAGAGTACAATTAGAAGATAAAGTGTGTTCCCTGCCACAATGTGATGGATAAACAATTACAGTATTTGACAACAGCCGTAACTCACTTTATGTTATTTGTGCACATACTATGAGGTGTAATCCCATATTGCTATTTATTAAACATTCCAACAAGATAACAAAAATATGTTCCCATTGAGTTTAAAGTCCCCAGAAAGCACATGTTCTAATTTATAATATTATATGTTAGGACACAATATGTTGTTTTACATGTATAAAATTTTTAAATAGATTGAAATGCCCAAAATATAGATTATTTTATTTATATATAAATTTCCACAATGCACAAATATTGAACAAAAGATGATGTAAAAGAAAACCTCAGAATTTTTCTCAATAGTTTGGCAATAAAAAAAGGGAGCAAGTTGAGTTAGACACTTTAAAGCTCTTGGAGATTTTCCTTGGTTATAATACCTATATATTTCCTTCTAATTTATTGACACTCTGCTACACTTGGAAAATTATCACTTTCTCAAATATGCCCTCATTTATTGAAAAAAAAGAAAATGAAACAGTTGTTATCTACCAATCTACACTGGTACCAAAGACAGTCAGACCACACACACACAAACACACACATACCTGCATACCATACATAGTATCTTAAAGTTTTCTTTGTACAGGGCCTTCTCCTCCTTTGTTAGATTTACTACTAGGTATTTTTATGTAATTATAAATATTGTATTTATTCAAATCTTATTTTTCTAACTCATTGCTAGCACATAGGAATACATTTTTTGTGTTGATTTTATAATCTGTCATTTTGCTAAATTGATTTGTTTTTTTCTAAAGATTTATTTATTTATGCAGAGAAGAACTGGGGTACAGGGCATAGATACAGATTGTGAGTGGAGTCCCAGAGACACAGTGGGGAACAAAATAGATAGATTAACTGAAATATACTGCTGAGGGGACTAGCAGAAGACAAAAGAGTTCATGTGAGTTCCCTTTCTGGCCAGGGATTGAACTCATGATGCAGGTAGCTTCATAGTGCTGTGTTTTAACTACTTGCATCACAGAGGAGGGGCCCTCTGTGATTCAGTTATCTTTTAGTGGGATCTTCAGAGTTCTCTGAAAATCATGCTTTATTTATTTCATCTTTCTTGGTCTGTATTACTGATATAATTTTATCTTAGAGTCTAACTGTTCGGCTATGACTTCTTAAACTATATTAAACAGTAATGGTAAGAGTGGACATCACTATTTTATAAGAGTCTTAGCGGAAAATCTTTCAGTTTGTCATAATTGAGAAATGATTTGGCTATGGGTTAGTCTTATACCTACTTATCTACCTGAAGAGCACAAAAACAGTAATTCTAAAGGAAATCTGTATTACCATGTTTATTGCAGCATTATATGCAATAGCTAAGCGATAGAAACACCCTAAGTGCCCAAAAGGGGGGGGGAGTCAATCAAGAAGGTGCAATGGATGGTGGAATACTACTCACTGTTCAAAAATGATAAATTCATGCCATTTACAGCAGTATGAATGGAGCTGAAGGAATTATGCAAAGCAAATAAACCATAAGGAGACATACAAGTATCACATGGTGTCACTTATTTGTAGAATATAAAGAAAACAAGGTAAGGGTTAAATAAAGTCAAAGCTAAAAACTAATTTTTGAAAATTGACCTTACAACTGAGGGCCTGAAAGGGCCAGGTAGCGGGATCAGGTGAGAACTAAGTGGGGAGAGAGTACAATGGATTCTGTGCTATTCTAACTACACCTGGACAGGGAGATCCTATAATTCCAAAATATATAGTGATATAAGAGGAAGGCAAATATTCAATACAAACTTAAAACACATACACATAGTTATTTGAAAACTTACTTGGGATTACAAACTAGAATAATATAAGGTACCATAAGCAAAGCACATAGAAGAGTACTAGCTCCTGTTAAATTATTGTATTACTCAGCAGTAAAAACGATAATTCATGCCATTTGCAGCAAAATGGATGGAGCTAGACAGGATCATGTTTAGTGAAATAAGCCAGAAAGAAAGTGAAAAATACTGCATGATTTCACTCATAGCAGGAGTATAAGGGATCAG
>NW_004567113.1:5580021-5621868 GCF_000260355.1 Condylura cristata
AAAGAAACAGCAAATCTAGAAATCCCCTATAGGATATGTTGATATAAAGAAGGAAATGAAAGTGAATTTATGTGTATGTATCAAATCCCACCACCAAGACTAGAGTATAGAAATTGAGGAGAAAAATAAATGTGCATGTTTGCATGTATAAATGCACATTCGTAATTATATGGAAAGACTTCTGAGTATAGGTCTTAAGACCTATCATTTAATTTCAGCTAAAATTTTTAGGAAATATTTTTAAAATGACAAACATACTGAGGCTTAAAAGTTATAAGAATTCTCAGGTTTGGAAAGAATAAGATATATAAAGAATATCAAAAATTGTATTTATAGAAAGATATGTACAATGAATATCAATGAAACTATGCAAACTGTGTCTATTAGAACAAATTAGAAATGATCAAATTATACACACAAAAGAAAATGTGTAAAATTTTGTGACATATGTGTAGTATAATATTCAATTAAAATGAAAATGCATAAATCCAAACTATGTATATAGCTAACACAAATGTCAAAGATATAAACTGAAAAAGAAGTTATATAAATGTGTGTTTTACCGAAGATAAAAATAATTTTTTTAATGCAAAGGAATAAATATAATAATTATAAGATAGGCTGCAGAGTAAAGGAAGAAAATAAATCATACTGATTTGCAAGTCAAGTTTTAAAAGTGTCCTCCATGTAGCGTGCTCTTTTAAAAAGAATAATACTCCATTTGGAATAGAAAACAAGACAAATGCCTGAATTATAATAATTTAAACAACAAAAAAAACTGATTTGTACCTTTCCCTAGATTCCTTATTATTAATCTTTTTTTCCCAAAAACAAAACAGTTTTAACTCTTATAAATGTAAAAACTCACTTAGAATATATATATCAAAACTGAATTCTGATTATTTTAGGAGTTCAATAAGCTACCTATATTAACACTAAAAGTGTAAAATAGGTGAACAAAATAGGTGGAACTGAAATAAACAAATTGGTATCAAACTTATTAATAATCATAAAATACAATCATCATAAAATACAATCAGTGAAGACAGATTCTATTACAGATGGGTATGTCAGCACTAAAATTTTAGCACCCATCAACCATGGGCTCTTTTATACCCACATTCAGGCCTAGCTCCACGGTATTCAATACAGGAAAATGGAGAGATGCTGCATTTTCTTTCCTGACAACTGCAGAAATATCAGGTTCATTGATGTCTCTCTATGAGTAAGATAAATGACTCCTCTCTGGAGTAAAATTCACACCACTACTTCTCGCCAGTAATCCTTGAGCCCACATATCTGATCACTCAATCATTTTGACCACGGTGGTTTGCTTTTTCAATATGCATATCATTATATCAATTTCTGAGTGATTTTCTAACATGGGCAAATTTCATTGTTTAAACTAGTATAACATGGTGAACACCTGATAGGTTTTAAAATGTGTATTAGTTAGAATTATTCAGAGAAAAGAGAACTGAAATGATCTATGTGTGTGTGTGTGTGTCTATATGCAGACTATGTACATGCAAGATATGCACGGAGAGATGATATATGAATGCATGGATGTGTGGATGGATGGATGGATGGATGGATGGATGGATGGATGGATGGATGGATGGATGGATGGACGGACGGATGGACAGATAGATTAAGACACATAAAGAGGTAGACATAGATACGATATAGACATAAACACATCCAGTTGGGGTGGAGAAGAAGGAGAGGGTAAATAGATAATTCTGATTTTAAGGAATTGGTGCAGTCAACAGTTGTAAATTGGCAGGGTAGTCCAATGTGCTGGGAACCAAATGTGCTGAGTTGTAATTTGAGTCTAAAGATGATCTGGTAATCTACCAGAAGAATTTCTTCTCCTTTCTTGCAGGTCAGGTTTTTTCTATAAAGGTCTCTAATGGATTGGATAAGACCTACCTACACTATGAAGGGTAATCTGATTTACTTAAAATTTATTAATTTAAATGTTAATCACCTCTAAAAACTGCCTGAACAGAGATATTTACACTTAGGCTTGACCAAATATCTGAGTACACATAAAATTAACCACCACAAACTCAGTTATACATTCCAAATACTATAGAATAAATTTGGGGAAGGCAAGATGTATATACTCATATTTTTTCAAGAATAAAATGAAAAGTTTAATAAAAAATGGAGGTGGAGAGCAAGGAAAGACAGGACTAGTTGTCCTGGGTAATAAAACAGAACTTAAGATTCTGAACAACAAAATAATGAAAATTTCATATTTCTTTTTTCATGGAGTGATACTTTTGTCTTTGATATAAATATAAACATAAATACATCCAGTTGGGTGGTTTAAATATTACCAGTTTAATCAAGTTATGCCATAAACAATAAGTTTGAGTGTTCATTTCTTAATGGATATTTGATATAGACATATATATTGAATCATTCATAACAATTGTAAATATTGCATTTTTTAGCTTGTCACAGTAATTTCTATAATTTTTACAACTGTAGACTTTCTCAAATGCTTTTTTTTTTAATTTTTAAAGTTTATTTATGCGTAAGAAGCTGGGGTACAGGCCAGAGGTTCAGGGGCAATGAGAGGATTCCCCAGAGACAGAGTGGGGAGCAGAACAGGCAAGATCACAAAGTACACTGCTGAGAGGAGCAACGGGCGGGTCAGGAGAGATCTGCCGTGCCATGTGGTCACCTCCGGGGCAGGGATTGAACTCTTGCTGAAGTGACTTTTGCTTCTTAGTGCTGTGCTTTAACCGCAGCACCACCCGAGAGGGCCTGTTTACATGCATTTTTTTTAAATATTTATTTATTTATTCATACAGAACTGGGGTACAGGACAGAAATGTGGAGGGTGAGAGGATTCATCAGGGACAGAGTGGGGAGCAGAACAGGCAGATCGACGAAGTACACTGCTGAGGGGAACAGAGGGCAGGTCAGGAGAGGTCTGCTGCGCCATGTGGTCTCCTCAGGGGCAAGCGGGGATCGAACTCATGTGGAAGTGGCTTAAGCTTCTTAGTGCTGTGCTTTAACCCACTGCACCACCAGGGAGGGCACCTGCTTACATGTATTTTTAAAGGTGAAAAGGTGGCACGCTGTATTTAAGTAAGTAACATGTGAACAAATAATGATTTCAAAAATAAGAAGTGTTTCTAAAGGCAGTATTTCTTAAAGATTCTGCTTAAAATTAAATGTCCTAAAATTTTAAAATGTTGCAGTCCAAAACTGAGACCTAATTCTGTAATTAAAACGATTTGCATCATTCTGCTATTATGGGTTCTTTATTTATGAGGTGTGTGAAGAATAGTCTCTGCCCATATGCTTCAACACATCTTATTCATACGTCTGGCATAAACTTAATGGCAAAACTACAGTCCTTACATATTTGTATGTTTACTTTCTTTGGGAGATTTAGAACTCTGTGGTCTCTGACCCAACACTAGACATTGTGTTTGACATGTAGCAAAAGTCTCAAAATCTTTGATGATTTAATAAAATTGAACAAATTATAATCACCTGTCACTATACACATTCATACATATAACAATAAATGACACTTAGAAATGACTCAGTCAATGGAATTTCTTCTTTTTATTTTGTTGTATTTATTTATCCTCAAAACCTATTATAAAAGGACTAGTAATACAAAATAAAACAGAGGACAAAGACAAATGCAATAAATGTTGCACTTTCTCCTTTAATTTCCAGGAAGCTCCTAAAGGGTCTTTAGGAAGCATTGTGACTCCTAGAGACATTTAAAAAAATATATATTAATTCCCAAACCTTATATATGTGTCTTTTCATGAAGGTAAAATGCATTCTCATGAATTTATTAAGGTCACAGAATTAATTCAGTAACTGAATCGGATTTGAACTTGGGTCATCTGATTCACAGTTCACCTGGTGTGACCAAACATAAAAGAGACAAATCAGTTTTACAAAATTCTATCTTCCTAAGCATTTTTCTTGGAATACAGTGGAAAAAAAAAAAAAAAAACTAAAGTTGCAAACAGTTCTCTCTCATGCTAGGGAAAAGATATAGCCATTATTTTAGCCAGGAAAACGTTTGGACACAGCTCAAATATACCAATTGTGTTGAAAGAAAGCCCTTCCAGCTATATTCTAAATGTACAGTTTATGGCTGATTTCATCACTTCCATTTAGGCCATAACCTCAAACTGAAATATAGGCTCATTTATTCTAGATGCTGAAAATATTTGCAAATAAACAATATTACAGTGGCAGAAATTATTACTTTTCATTTTAAAGCAATAAAAATGTGTAGTACATAAATTTTTTTAGGTAGGAGCAGGGAAAAAGTACCTATCAACAGGCATGTGTACATTCATCACAATTAGAGTTTGAATATATATTATTTGTTTTCTCTATAATGCATTTATGCCTTCTCTCTTCGGAGCAAATGATATATTTTTTGAAAAATCAGTTGAAGATCCTAACAAACGTGATTCAAAACTAAACATAATAATACTTGTAGCCAAAATGTATTCAGTACATTAATGTGGAAAAATTTTTAAGTAAAAACAGAAGTAAATTTATATTAAAGTATATTTTTATCAGTAATGACACATTCATTCTTGAAGTCAGTGAAAAAGTAAACTTAATTTGTATATGTGCATGAAGAATTACTCTTGTTGCATATGAAAACATTTTTCACACTGTTCATTCGATACATGTTTACTATGCAAGATACTGAGCTAAATGACTCATGTAATTCATGTCTTCAAGCTTCTTATCTAGCAGAAAATATATACAATGGAAAAAGATATGTCTATAAAAGAATCATAGTTAAAGGATCATAATGAATTCTTTTAGGTAAAGTCAGTCACTTTCCATAAAAGTAAGAGAAGGACTCAATTCATTTAAACTTGGCTTAAGTGAATAGTCTGAAATAAGTGAAAAGAAAGGTAAACATAGGGAAGAAAAAACAAAACAGGAGAAGTAAAGTGATCAAAAGTAAAAGCGAGAACATAAATTGTATATGGAGACCATAATATGTTTCTGCCAATTGAATGGAGTGTGGAAAATAAGCTTTAAAACAAAAGTTAAAGACAAGAGTATATATTAAAATATAATAAACAGGGTCTCCTTGGTGGCATAAGGCTTAAACCTCAGCACAATCATCACTATGACTTAAGTGTGATCGTCATCTAGGAGTTGACCCACATATTGCAGCAGACACCTTTTGTGCCTGATATCCCCTTCAGCAGTGTAATTCTGTAGATCTGCCTATTCTTCTCCCCAACTGTCTTACCTCCAACACCTCTACACTACACCCCAGTTCTTCTATGCAAAGTTATATATGCATGTGTATATGTATGCATGTATGAATTTATGTATAAAGTAAAACGGAGTGAGTGATAGAAAGATGTCAGAGACAAGTTGACTAATACATCTGGTATTTAAAAAAAATAATATATGTGTCCTTATCATAGATAAACTGGATAAGATATAGGAAATGAGATGACTCATTAGAGGTTTTCTGTAAGAAGCTAGGACAAAGTTATTGACAAATGAAATATGTATTCCCTGTGAATGGACAGTATGGTATAAAGTTCTATAAATTAAATATTATTCTTATGCACATTTGGTATAACCGTAGATACATGTTATTAAGTGATTCAAAGATTTAATTCTTTCTTTACAGCCCACACCACACCTATATATTTTTTTTCATTATTGAAAACAACTTTGAGATCATCAAAATTTTCCTCTGAGTTAGGATTCTTTATATTACATAAAGTATTCAGTGGACACCAATACTGTTGTTTGAATTTAGTGGAAAGAAAAGACAGTTTCCTAATTATCAAACTCTCAAAGTCTCTCACTTCCTAGGTCTTACTTTTAAGATAGATTTCAAACTGATACGTAAAACTACTTGAGATTGTCTAGTGTAGCACTGGATATTTTATATAGCAAAAAACAGTCAGTGGTCTTGATTTTATAAAGACTATATAATTTAGCTGTCCAAACTTACAAATTGTAAAGAATGGATTCTATACACAGCCTAAGAATTTTCTACTTTTAGAATTTTATAGATTAACTGTTGAAAAGAAAATTAAATGTATGTTCTAATAGTTCATTTCTGTATACTAAAAATAATTCCCAAACATTAGATAATTGACTCCAACAATGCAAATAAGGGTAAAGTTAGTTGTAGCTTACTATTATTTTATGTAGGAATAGTAAGGGAAAGAAACAAAATACTCTAATAAAAATTCATCTAGTAATATATTTATACTTCAAAAATTTTAAGATATGCATTCACTTATTATTCATTTGGGTGCATAAATGTGTCTTAAAATATTTATCCAATTATATATATACATATTTCTTCACAGGCAGTCCTCCCACAAGTCTCTTATATGACTAGTTCTGACATGGCATTTGCTTTACAAATGACAAAATCTAATACAGGCACATATCCACATATGTCACATGTCCATAATTAGATAAACTTTGTGTGTGTGTATGTGTGTTTGTGTATACACGTCTACTTTTTCAATCTGCTTATGTATAAATGAACAATAACTCACAAAATATGATATGATTAAGTACTACTCTATATAATTTTTACTCAGACATTCATTCTGGCTATATGTATTATTCTCATATTTATGTTTAATACCACACAGACCTTAATCAAAATTTGGGTTCACAACCCAGATAAACTAACTTTAATTTTTTCTTGGTAAATTTCCCAATCAAAACTCTATAGTTAAGATAATATTGGTATTAGTAATAAAGACTAATTCTAGACATACTGCAAAGAACAATCATGTGTCATAATCACTATGCTGTCTATTAAAATTTCTACTGTGTTTGGTCCTCAAGGATGAAAAGTAGCTTTGTGCTATTATAAATTCTATGAGGAAAGACCATACCTTTATATAGCTATGTCATAAAGCTTCTAATGGTTATGAATAGATAGTGAAAATAATGATGAATTAATGAATAAATATGGAAAGCTTCAGTCATAACTAGCAATCATGGAATATCATGATTTAGAAGTAAGAAAGTAGAATCTGAGATAGGTTAAGCCTAGCTTTACCTCAATGCTTCAACTCTGGTTATATTTAAGTCTAAGCAGCTTCAGAAAATTTTCTAGGCACTTCCAAATCCTAATTTTGCAGGTTTGCAAGCTGTGAGGGGGATATGTAAAAAATGGAAAGGAGATTCAATTGTCTAAGCTGAAGGATTACAGGTGCTTTGGGTGGTGTTTTTTTGTATTATAACATATACTTAAAGAGGTGTGGATCACTACCTTCAATATACAATGTTTAAATCATTGTGATCTCAATAAAAAAAAAATACACTCTTCTAAAGAGGAATAAAAATAGCCAACAAGCATATGAAAAAATTTTTAACATCACTTATAATCAGGGAAATTAAAATGAACACCACAATGAGATGCAACCACCTTATACCAGTGAGAACACACACTAAAAATGCAAGCACCAACAAGTGTCAGCAAATATGTGGTGAAAAATAACTCTCCTGTATTGCTGGTGAGGATGCAAAGTGGCCCAATTGCTATGGAAAACTGTGTGCAAGGTCCTTAAATTACTAAAATGGAACTACCAAGTGACCCAGCAATTTCACTCCTAGTACCTACATAAGGGACACAAAAAAAACATTAATCCAAAAGATATACACACCTCTATGTTTACTATTCATAATATGTAAGTTATGGATACAACCCAAATGTCTCAAAGTAGTAGATGACTGGATCAAAAAGATGTGATAAATATACACAATAAAATATTATTCAGCAATCAGAAAAGATGAATTCATGATATGCACAGCAACCTGGACAGAGTTTAAAGGGATCAAGTTCAGTAAAATAAGCCAGAAGGATAAAGAAAAATATCAAATTATTTCACTTACAGGAAGCATATAGAGGAACAACATAAGGAATCAGGAAAAACAAGAATAATAATAAAACAAAGCTAGCAGACAACCATAAATAAGAGACATTTTGTGGAAGAATGGATAAAGAAAATGTTATGTATTCATATATATGGGTGTAGCTCTATGTAGTACACATAGGGTACATTTGTATATGCATGGCAGAATATTATTTAGTCATCAAAAGGAAGGTAATGTTGCTAATTGTGAAACATGGACGAATACCAAGGGCATTATGCTAAGTGAAGTAAACCAGGTAAAAAGGACATTATATGAAAAATACAAAGCAACAAGCAAATCTGAATTTACACATACAGAAAATAAATTGGTGAATACCAGAAACTGAGAGTGATATGAAGGCAAGAAGGCAAGACAGATAGAAGTAACAAGAGGCACACATTTCCAATTATAACATGAAGATGACACGGTGACTATCCTGAACACTGAATTATATATTTGAAAGTTGCTGAAAGACTAGAACTTAAAAGTTTTCATGACAAGGAAAAAACTTAACAGTAACTATGTGTCTATGTTAATAGACTTTTAATCATAATTTTGCAATAGATACAAATACCAACGATTATGTTATATGCCTTCTTGAAATATAATTGTATGTATCAATGATATCTTTAGAAAATAAAAATAACAAAGGAATTACTAGTATAGGTGAAATATCTTAAAGAAGAGGATTATAACAAAACACTAAAGAATTATCTGCTGAAAGCATTCGTCTATTAAAATAAATAAATGTATTTTAAAGGATCAAATGAGCCAATCTTCTTGCACAGCTTGATAATTTATCTTTTGAAAAGATCAACTCTATGAACACTGGAAAAGTATTTAAATTCCTTACTGAATGCATAAAATATAGAGATTATGAACTTAACTAAAAATTCAAAGTATGCCATTACAAGAACACCGATAACAAATTAATAAATGTCAGGCATGTAAATACTACTAAAAATAGATATTGTACCAAGATACTGAGATATTGCAGAAACTTATAAATCATATATAAGAAAAGCCTGATAGATTTTTACAAATTTGCCTACAATTTTATCAATATGTATGATGTATCCAAAAATATGAAACTAAAAATTATTTTATACATACCAATAAGCTAAATACTTGTGTGTATGCAAGTATGTGCAAACAGAGATGTTTATAAATTATGCTGACTGAATTATAGTTGCCTTTATCGTACAAAAGATACACAGCAAAAAATCTCAGATAATTATTTCATAAAAAAATACTTTCAGATTTTAAATAAGCACATACAAACATACACACATTGGTTGTTTTCATATATAGGACAAATAGAATTATAATTTGAATATATCCTTCTATCACTTAGTTTCCATGAATTAACTCTCAGGCTTTTCACATTCTGAAAAGTTCAAAATTATCACTGAGCACTATCATTTATTATTTAAAAAAAAAAGATTGATTTATGCAGACAGAACCCAGGTACAGTTGTGGGGGTGGTGAGAGAATTAACTAGAGACAAAGTGGGGAGCTGAATGGGCAGATGGATGAAGTCCACTGCTGAAGAGAGCAGCATGCAGGTCAGGAAGGTCTGCTGCGAGTCACCTCGTCACCTCATTACCTCGGTGGCCAGGATTGAACTCTCACTGAAGCAGCTGCACCTAGGTTGTAGCACTGTGCTTTTGGCCACTGTGCCACCAGAGAGGGCCCTCATTTATTACTCTTAACTATGAACCATAGTGTAAAATAAATAACAGTAAACCTGAGAGCAAACCATATAAGATGCATAATAGTAGGAAAACACTTAATTAAATCATACTTTTGTTTTTTTTTTTTGCATATAAGAACTGTTGTGTAAGCCAGAGTGTGGGGGCTTGGGGGTGAGAGGATTCACTAGAGACAGAATTTACAGAAGAATAGGAGATCTGAAATACTCTAAGAGAAGCAACAGGTGACAAAGGAGAAGTCTGCTCCACCTTATGTGAGTCAGCTCCATGTCTGGGCTCAAACACAGCCTATAGTGTTGATAGCACTAAGACTAACTCCCTAGGACACCAGGGAAGCCCTAACTCATGCTATCACATTAAAAACTGTACAGAATGCATTCATACATTTATATTTTGAAATGAAATTTCCTTCTTAAAACTTGGGCCCTCCCTGGTCGCACAAAAGGGTAAAGTGCAACACTATGAAGCTAGATGCAGGCACTTCAGCACAAGTTCAATCCCCAGCCAAGGAGTTGACTCACATGGTGTTGCAGATCGCTCCTATTTTGCCAGCTGCTCTCATTAGCAGGGCAGTTAACCTGCTTGTTCTGCTCCCCACTTTATCTCTGGTGAATCCTCTCACTGCCTATACCCGAGTTCTGTATGCATAAATAAATCTTTAACAAAACAAACAAACAAACAAAAAACTCACAGAATGTCTCTTTTTATTATGCATTTATCAATTTTTGTATGTATTTAATTTATTATTTCTACCCTGAATGCATTCATAAAAATGCGATTGAGCCCATTGCAACTCTACGGCCTATGCACGTCCATGTGTTGTAAATGAGCAATATATTCCAAAAACTTATATAACTCAGTCAAATAATTTCTTAATTTTATTTTTCAAAATATTGGAAGCCTTAATTTATCCCTGCCTTCGAACTTCTAAATTAATCTTTACATATACATGGTGCACCTATGCACAATCTGATGACATGTTGAACATCATTAACACTTTTAAATGCCTGATTTTTTGTCCCACCCAGAATTAATCATTTGACTCAAATGCATATTCTTTTATCCCTTGTGGATGCTGTGAGCTAGACCATTATCCATTCTTTCCAGCTGTAAGATCAGGTCAGTGCATGTTTCTTTGTGTATCATAAATCAGAACTTTTATCTTCAGGCTTGAGTTGAACCTATATAAATGGCAGCCCTTGGCAATTAGGAGTAGTGTATTACATATATTGGTGGTTAATACACATTTATATGATGTTTCTTTATGTGTTCAATGATTCTATGAATAGCAACAGATGTCTTCTTTGAATGGTCATTCTAATAAATTTAAATATTAATATAAATAACTCCTTTCCTCACTCTCAATCTTAGGGAATGTCTTTCACATATACAAAGCCTGATCAAAATAAAAAGTAGTTTTAGGATATTCTTCAGAAAAAATACCATTGAAAGAGTATTAAAAAGTAAAGATATTATCTGGAGCAGAAAGATGATGTCTCATGAGCTAAGGCAAAACTAGCTCAGAACAATAAAACACAAAAGTGAAGCTGAAAAGATAGAGAACAGGGCGCAAGAAGAAACAGACTACAACCCAATGAGCAGTGAAAATCAATGGAGGCAAAATGGTCCATTTTCACCTCGTTCATTTTCAGGGACAGAGCAGTCTTACTTCATTGATTTTCAGTATTCACTGAGTTGTGTTCTCCTGTTCTTTTGAGGTTGTATCATTTTCTTTCTATTTCTTTTTTAATGCCTAAAAATGGCAGTCCTGAAGATATTACGATAAAACCTTAATGACTTCTCACATTGCATTGCAGGAAATCCATCCATCTCTTCTACAATTATAGACATGCCACCTATAACCTGGCAGAAACCAAGGTGGACAAGATTGATCAAAGTAGGGCATTATTAAAATATGATATCACTGGTAAAATTCTTGTGTGTTTTTTAATGACTCAAGCTTCTTTATCTTCCAACATGAGAAAATCTTAACTTTTGCTTCTAAAAACAGTGGCCAAACTTAGAAAAGTTGCATTTTAAAAAAGCTGAAATTAGGTTGTTGTTTTGTTTTGCTTTTATTATTTACAAGCAACATATTTGATATCCAATGATGAAGATTAAAAACTTGAATCAAGATGCATTACATTTTACAAGCTTTTAACCTGAGCCAAAATCTTAATTTTCTTTTAATCTAATTTCTCTAAGGCTCAAAGTTAGCTTTGATCCAAGTTCTTTGAGATAGGTGCTTTCACAAGAAAGTGGTTATTCTCACTGAATAAATTACGCCCACTACCCTTTTTATACTTAAAAGCTGTGACTTACAAAATTGAATACAATGCTTATAGAGTTAATGACAAATCTATAGATTCTGACTGTTCTGACACAAACAAATTTAAGTTGTAGACATCAACAAGAAAAAAAAAATAAATTCAATCATAGCACAAGTAAAATTCTAAGTACAATCATAAGTGTAAGAATAAGGAGGGATAGAATATTTTGCAGTTATGATAAATAAAAGGCCATTATTTTATGAAGATCCTATACAAACACTTAAATAGAAAAACACATAAGAGATACTCTTTTTATAAGATAAATACAAATAGATTTTCTAAAAGTAGAAAAAAATCTACATGGCATTAACCATTAATGTTTATTTTACATAAATCTGAGAAATAAATATTTTTACAGCATTAAACAGGATGAACAGCGAATACTAATAAATGTTTACATTCAGACTTTGCCTGTTTTTTGGGCAGAACTCTAAATTATGTAAAGCAATTTTACATTAAAAAAATATATGCTGGCCCTCCCTGGTGGCGCAGCGGGTTAAAGCGCAGCACTGAGAATCTGAAGCCACTTCCGCATGAGTTCGATTCCCGCCTGCCGCCTGCCCCGGAGGAGACCACATGGCACGGCAGACCTCTCCTGAACTGCCCGCTGCTCCCCTCAGCAGTGTACTTCGTCGATCTGCCTGTTCTACTCCCAACTCTGTCTCTGGTGAATCCTCTCACCCTCCGCATCTCTGGCCTGTACCCCAGTTCTATATGAATAAATAAATAAATCTTAAAAAAAAAAGAAAATATATGCTCAAATTTGTCTAGCATCTTCAATGTAGTAAATCCACTTCTGTTAATTACTATAAGGAAATAGTGAAATTAGGATAATATGGGCTCTCCCTGGTGACACACATGTAGAAAAGCAGCACTGTGAAGCTGGCGGCAGCGGCTTCAGTATGAGTTTGATAAGTGCCAGGGAGGTGATCCACATGGCGCAGCAGACCTCTTCTATCTCACCAGCTGTTCCCTTCAGCAGTGTATTTAATCCTCAGCCTGTTCTAACCCCCACTCTGTCTCTGGTGCAGCCTGTCAATGCCCCTACACTTCTGGCCTGTACCCCAGTACTATATGCAAAAATAATTTAAAAAAATAATAATGATAACTGTCTACAAACATAATTCTAACTACACTCTGACACATAACAGTAAAACTTGAGAGCACATTCTATATAGTATATAATTATAGGAAAACCATCTAATTAAATGATGCTATCAAATTAAATATTGCACAATGTTTATAACAAAATTGATGGATGGGGATCCTACATATATGAATGTTGTGACTCAAAAACTCTTCAAAAATAAATGTAGCACAATGAAAAATGGGAACTAGAGCTCTAGAATAATGCACTGGTAGAATTTAAATACTGAAATTGAAAGTGGGTTTTACTTATTGCTTTTTATTTAAAGAAGTTTCTTGGTGTTAGCTTAAATTTAATATGTTTAAATGGGTTTGTATTTTTTCTCAACTCACATAATTTATTACAACATTTATTAGACTTTAATAATTTTATTTATTTTACATATTTCTCATCACTAACTTTCTTTTCCACTCATGTAAATTTTTCTATTGGACACTATTCTTTAAATTTGATTAATTACTAATATGCCATTTTTATTTATTTTTTTTAAGATTTATATATCTGTGCATGCAAGTACTATTGTACAGGCTAAAGGTGCAAGAAGTGAGAGGATTCATTCACTAGAGACAGAGTAGGTAGTAAAACAGGTAGATGTATTGAAATATACTGCTGAGGGTAGCAGTGGGAGGGTCAAGAGAGGTCTGCTGTGCCATGTGGATCACATTCGCTGGTGGGGAATTGAGCTCCTGGTGCAGTGGTTGTGACTAACTTCATAACACTGCCCTTTAACCATCTGTGTCACTGGAGTGGGTCAAAATAAGCCATTTTTCTAAGTGATGGCATTTAACTTGGTAGAAGTATAGTAAAGGAGTGTCTTTAAAGCAATTATTTCAATAAAAATTACAATCGGGCCCTTCCTGGTGGCACAGCAGGTTAGAGCACAGCACTGAGAAGATAAAGTCACTTCAGCATGAGGTTGATCACCGCCCACCCAGGAAGTGACCACATGGCGTGGCAGACCTCTCCTGATCACTCTATCTCTGGTGAATCCTCTCACTGCCCCTGCAACTCTGGCCTGTACCCCAGTTCTGTATGCACAAATCAATAAATATTTTTTTAAAAATTATAATCAATATTGCTGTTGCACAGAGACACCATATCTAAACATCTTTAAAAAAAAAAAATTACTGGTGCAGGGGCAGTAAGCATTCACCAGAACCAGAGACAGAGTGGGGAGCAAAACAGGCAGATCTACCAAAGTAGATTGCTGTGGGGAGCAGTGGGTGGTGGGTCAGGAGAGGTCTGCTGCACCATGTGGATCATTTCCCTGGCTGGGGATGGAACTTGTGCTGCAGTGGCTGCAGAGAGTGTCATAATGCTGTGCCTTAACCTGTTGGGCCACCAGGGAGGGCCCTAAACATCTTTTTCTAAGAGAAGCCCTTGTTTTAATATTTTTCCTCTTCTATTAATGGATCCCACCAAGTTGCATTTACATATGTTGAATCAGTCTCCCCATGTAAGTTTACTTGGTTACAAGGCTCCAAATGTGAGAAATGCATTATTTTTTTTATTATTTTTCAGCAAAAAGTTAAAGGTTACAAGACAGATTTTATAAAGCAAAGATAGGAAAATAATAGGACTGTGTGAGCTGGTGATAGTGGCAACTACTACTGGATTTAGAAAATAAACATAAAATGATTATAGTGTGACTCAGAAGAGTATGCAAAGCACTTTAGCTGATTGTCATCCACACAGACACATAGAATCGGCCTTTCTTTAATTTGCCAACAGTTTTCCTTGATAAGCTTTATAGACATTTCTAGCAGAACTGTATTTATTTATTTATTTTTTCCTTCTAACAGGTCTTAACCTTTCACTTTGTTGGCCAGTTTCTTTTACTATAGAAGAAAAACACATCAATAAAGCAAATCTACATTTGAGGGTTCAATGTAACATATTACTAGATAAATATAAACTGAAATATATTTTCTTTGGAAGCTATTTTTGTGAATTTAACGCATTACTCTCTGAACTTTTTATAATGGCTGCATCTATCGATAAATATCAAATAAAACATCAAGAGTCTGAAAGTGTGTCTGTTAAAGAAAAGTAAGTAATACACATAATCATAGGATTGGAATTATGATCATCTATGTAGTGTTCTCCAGCACTACAGATGAGTTGAGATGCTTTCAAACCTGAACAATAAAATCACAGATTTCCTACCAAGTCTGTTGAATACAATCCAAAAAGGGATGGTACAGTAGCAATTCTATGATAATGCATTAAATTAAAGATTACTGGTCAATTTTGAAAACTCTGCTGTAATCATTTCATGTAGTTCTTTCTATTCATTGCAATTTACCCAAGTGACCCACCAATCTATTCTGACTGTTGTGGTGGAGCAAACACTTGTTCTACTAAGTTTCCTATGAATCAACTGAATGTATAAAATGTATCAGGGCCAGAATCACTAATGCGAAGACACTACAAACAGGGACAACAGTCTTTAATAAAGTCTAGCTTGAATTCAAGCTGGAAATCACATGTGGGAACACAGCACCATGTGGCCACTCACATTCACATGTGAGGTCATGAGAGAGCCACATAGAAGTCGCAAAGTAAGGACAAACCATAGCAACTGTTAAATATTCCACTCTCTCTTCTCTTATCTGACACAATGAAGTAATAATATCTTAAAAGGAAAGATAGGGTCATTTTTGGCAGAGTTAGTCCATGGTCTACATCTTTTATATTCAAGCTATTGCTATCTCAGTTGAAAGCCACATCAAAAAGAGGAGGGATGTATACTTTAAATGATTTAAGACTGTTGTTTTAGCTGAGTTTTTGTAACAAAATAGATTAGTAAGTTTTTTGTTTTTGTTTTTGTTTGTTTTTTAAGTATATCACTAAAGCATAGAAAATAATTATCAGAGCTCAACACTTTACTTAAAGATATAATTGAGAATTCAGTTCTAACCAACCCAAGATTACTCTATAGGTCATGTATAATATATAAATGCAGCCTATATAAAATTGTATTTGCCTTGTTGGGAACCATACCAGAGTGAAACAAGTTCCCGTATAAAAATCCTGATATTGTTTTCATATGGGTTTTCATTAATTTAATTATTTCTCTTGCTGCCCTTGTTACACGATTTACTGTATTCAAGCCCGTCACTCTTACATTTAGCCTTCCCATATTTATTGCAGGATTTATCTGATTGCCCTTTTGCATTCCAAATCTGTCATCTTTTATCCTTTTCAACTTTAGCTTTCTAGTCCTTCAATATCTTCAAGGCTCTTAAAGATTTCAAATAAATAAAGTTCAGACAACAGCACTGAAGTTTCTTATAAAAGGAATCTTCCTTCACATTTACATGCTGACATAGTACTTAAAGATTAAAGGCAAAGATTTCTATGATATCTCAGTTGATTGACACATAACATAGCTATTAAAAGCCTGGGATTCAGAAGTATTTATCTGCTCACTAGCCTGAGTTTTCTTGCAACAATGGTAAAATATATCACCTACTTCATAGTACTGCAGACAAGAACATAAGAATTATGAAATAGAAGAAAATCAGGCATTTAATAATCCATATGAAAATATTAAATAATTTTACTAAATGATGAGCAATTTGCTTCCTAAATTCCAGATGTAGGATGTTGGCTATGGTTGCCTAGTAACCACAGCCCTATCATTAAACTAATAAACAAATGAGGTGTAACTACATACTTCTCATCTTGTGAAACCTAGCCAGAATTTGCTTAATACTTTTTTCTAATATTTTATATAAATTTGTCTGAAAAGATAATCTTCATTTTAAACAATGTTTACTTTTATTCTCTAAATAGTAAAAGTAATACAAAAATGTATCAATTATATAAGTAAACTGTGCATCTATATTAAAATTTTAGAATATCATCTGACATTAATTAGTAACTAATGTTCAGAAGAGACTTTTATAAATATGTGTAAAGATAAAACTAAATTTAAAGTCTCCGTTTTATTACCTTATAGTATATGACACCTGTACTTTAATAAAAAAAAAACTTTGTTAGTAAAAGACAGGTACTAACAAATTGCATTTGAATAACTACTTCATTATTTCGCCATTGAAAATATTCATAAACTTAGTGAAATATTAATTTAAAATTTACAACAAAAGCTATAACTAAACCAGAGTCACTAATATATTTTATACTACTATATTGAGTGTACAAAATTTCCACTACCTATTAGAGCTCACGAAAAAAATGCATAATTTTAAATGAATGTTTTATTTGTCTATAAGTTCTAAACTGCTGCTTCACTATTAAAAGATAAGATATCTAAAAGAATGTTTTCGTTTTTCCTTGAATGAGAACTACATGTATGTACACAGGTATTTTTAGTTTCATATATATGCAGGTACAAACACTCACACACAGAGGGGAGGAAAGACAGAAGAGAGTGAGGGAAGAAGACAGTGGAGTGAGTATATTATTCTATACTTGTTAATCTTCCACAGGATTAAAATTGCTCAAACCAAAAAAAAAAAAAAGTACAATTTGAAAATGCAATTATGACTACACTATATTGGGTGAGAAGAGAAGGTGGATCCCCTTGCACTTCATACACAAGGAAGTCAACCAATCAAAAGACAACTTTGAAAATCTTATGTAGCCATCATATATAATGTACGAGTAAGTCTTTCAACCTTGTGTAATGAGGTTTTGTGCCATTCAAGAATCAAAGAAAATATATTTGGTCTTGTTCTTTGTTGGTACATTTCCTACTCTAAAGGAAATATTTCCATATCATCATTCTCAACATACCTGTCTGCTTAAAGAGGATAACAACTACATCTTCTGAAAACCCATGAAGCTACCTATTGCCATGTATCTGATGGCTTTGCTATTTGTAACGATGATTTTCAACATCAACACACTCAGTACTACTTCAGTTAAAATGGACACAAGGTCCCTCTCTAGTGGCACAGTGGGTTAGGGTGCATCACTGCAAAGCTAGCCACAGCCACTTCAGGGCAAGTTTGAGCCACAGCCCATGTGGTGATTCACATGTCATGGCAGACCTCTCCTGACTCGCCCACTGCTCCCCTCAGCAATGTACTGTTTGCTCTGCTTCCCACTGTCTCTGGTGAATCATACAGCTCCTATACCTCTGGACTGTATCCCATTTCTGTATGCATAAATATTTAAAAAGAATAAAATGGAATAAGTTTAATAGAAATCTGTAGTTCTCTTTGCTCTCAAATATAATGTTTTAACGCTTCTTTAAATTAAGTTTCTATTGTCTGTCATGAATCCATTTTCTATTTCTATGTATCACCAAAAAAATATATTTATACATCATGCTACCACACTCTTTTTACACATGAAGGTGTGTTTCTCTAAGTATTTATATACTTCCTGTCAATAAATGTTCTGGTGTTTCATGCTTAGTTATAGCTTCATAAACATGAATTTGGGACATATGAAACTAATCATGTATCTGAAGAAACTACCACTTCTATTGGTTTACAAATCAATAGAAAGATTGAACTGCAGGTTTGAGTTGTGATTCAATAAATAAAGCATTTATTGCATCTGCAGTATGTATGTACAAGTGTTACTCATATACTGAAGTGAGACACAAAAGAAAGAAAATAATGAGGTTAAGGACACATCTCAAATTAACAACAAAGATAGAAGAGATAGGAAATAACATTTCTGATCATTATAATGCAAACTAAAATATTAAATACTATTTATTATGTAATATAGTATTTATTATAATATTTATTACACACTCTTCAATACTTTGACTTACTAATTTTCATAAACACTTTGTGAAAGTATATCATTAACCCCATTTTATAATTATAAAACAACAGTAGTGAGATTTATTAATTTGCCTGAAATTGTACAGCAGGGAATTGGTGGAACAAGAATTTAAAGTGAGCAATATAAATCCATTTTGGCAATCTGGTCATGTCACTCTGTGTATACATGGCAATATAGATAGCTCTCTAAAGACAATAAGCTACAAATATCAAGTGTAGGATTGGTTCAAACTGAAACGTAATATATATAGATCATCTAATGCATCTTAGAAATATTCTTAGCCCTAGAAAGACATCACTGATTCAAAATATATTTGGTGACAATATTAAAGATCAAGCAGGTGAAGGCAATGTGGTTTTGAAGCAAGTATAAATTTCTCATTTTGTGACTATCAGCCCTTTACACACTGTTTAGTCAATTGTGTTTTGTTAGCATGTTTGACAAGTTTTGGCACTCGTGTTAATTAAGTAGAAGTGATCCCTAATTAATTATGAGCTGCTCTTAAAGTACTATTAATAATGTAATGATTAATTGCCAGCTCTAAACCAGCCACCCTTTAGCACATATCAAAGATAGATTTTCTTGGTTGAATTTGTTGTCATCTACTTCATAATCATACTGATGTGGAAAAAAAAAGTTATCTTCCTTACTTTTCTACAAAAAGTTATATCTAACATAGTTGATATAAAATACTCGTTTTCTTCAGTTGCCACAAAAATTCTCATAATTATTAAAACCTAAAAAAAAAATCTGACTGAGAGGCCTCTCAGGTGGCCCAATGGATCAAAGCACAGCACGGTACATCTATTCACTGCCACTGCAGCATGAGTTTGATCCCTGGCCAGGGAAGTGACCAACATGGTACAGCAGACTTCTCTCTTGCCGGCTGCTACACCCCTGAAAGCCGATGGATTTCAGTCAATCCACCTGTTCTGTTCTCCACTCTGTCTCTGACGATTCATCTCACCATCTAAATCTCTAGCCTGTATCCCAGTTCTTGTATGCATAAATAAATGTTTTTTTTTAATCTGCTAAATATAAACACCATTAAAATTTTAATTGCTTTGTAAGGTGCTCAATAACATCCTTAAACAATATAACATAAATATAAGTTAGTTATGAAGATTATATGTTATTAATATTTTGTTATATTATTTTAAATATTCATAATATTCTATATAGTATATGTGAATGTATTTAAATATCCATAACATTTATATATTTTATTCATTTTTTAATTCTATACAATAATAATTAGCTTCATTGTTTACCTACTTGTATAACTATAAAATGTCACTTTTTTTTAATAAGACTATGGGGTTATTTGGGCAGAATTTTGTTGAAATATGAAGAATTAGAAAGATCTTCCTGCATTTGCATTCAGTTCAAAAGATTATTCATACCAAATGGAGAGGGCAAGAAAATAAAATGATTATGCTGGCTCATATTCTGGTTTTGAGATTTAACCGTATTTGTGTAGTAATAGGGTTTTGTTTCAACTTTTTAAGATATTTGCGATGCTACAGTTTTAGTCACTACATAGTTATTTGTGTAGCATTCATTGAAAACTACTTTCAGTTTATCACACTAGTCACCATCATGTACTGTCTTAACTACAAAAATGATTCTCATTACCCAATGTTTGAACTTAAGTCATTTACTTCATCCAAAAATGTTGGTCATCTTGCTACATCACACTGGCATCACAAGGAATTTAGAGTATTTCTAACTCTATATAACACACCACAAGTGTACCCAGAAGAAATATGTTAAGAAGTAGCAGTTCTTTGTAGAGGTGATAAATTTGAGCCCTATTTTCCTCTAATCATCAAAGCATTTGACTGAGAGAATTTTATGGAAGGCTACTTGAAATAAATGATGTTTACCATGGATCATGACAGACTAGTAGAGAATTATAAAGTGACATTAGAGTGCTTGGACTCCTGTAAAATTACTTTAAAGGAATTTTGTTTCACTAACAGAACATTATAAGAAACTGAATGCTGCCACTGTAGGCAATATTATCCTGAGCAATTTAAATGGAATATTTTTAACAAGACTCCAGGTACAGTAGAAGCTGGAATCAGCTCATTTATACCAACAACTCTCTTTCAACATTTCTCCTCTATTTTTAATTTATGAATGTTGTAATTCTAATTTAATTACATTAATTTTGTGTTGCACCTCTAATTTGGTTACTGAGAAGAAATCTGTAGTTTATCTCTATTCAGTGCATCTGAACCCAATTTAGGCTTTGTATTAACTATCATAGTTTCTCTTGCTCCTAAATTCAGTATGTTCAAATTTTATTCTAGAGAGTTCAAATTATGGAAAATTACTTCTAATCCTTTGTAACAGAATTGGGATATAAATAAAATTATTTGCAAGATTTTATACACCTACTGCTTAAACAAATGCCACCTGAATATAATACCTCTTTTCTTGTTAAGCATTTTCTTGTTAAGACATTTTCTGCAAATGTCTTCCAAACATCTCTTCTAAACTATGTCTCTTCTAAACAATGTCTTATTTAAATTAAAAGTGTAGCAATTGTAGCTTTTTCTTTTATCAAGGAAGACATTTACTTAATAAATTATCACATTGTTAATAAGTACTTTAAATTATTTTGCCTCCTCTGAGTATTAAAAATTACCTACTTTTCTGCCCCTTACTGTAATCTAGTATATATCAGGTAACATTCATAGGAGTAATTTGTCAAAGTGTTATAGGAAGGTGAATTGATATTAATTGTGATTATTGCATTATCATATAAATTAATATATAATTGTATATATCATATAAATTAAATAATATATGAAGAGATTGTCAGAACTGTATTTTATTTGTAAGGAGCTATGAAAGACAACTGAATGGCTAAGGATTACTCATTTAGTTTGCTTGCTCTCACATAAAGAAATGTTAAAAAGCATGTTCTGACTACCCAAATAAACTGCTTGCTGAGACTATCCTGATACTCATATAAAGAATACACATATAAAGTAGGCACTTCGACCGACTAAAATCAATTCCTGAGACATTAGATTCATGCTGTAATTTGAATTACAAAATACAGCATTTGGTGAGATTATACAGTCTTATTCCTAACCTTTTAAATAATTAACAAAGAAAACATCAAATTCTTCCCAAGGACAGGTTAACACAAACCAAAGTTTTCCTTTGTCTCTGAAGAACCTGACAGGCTCCATTTTGAGTCTGCCACCACCATATTATGCTTTAGTCTCTGTTTCCCTGTCAGGGCCAGAGTTCCAAATGGCACATCAGTAGACCACCCTGACACAGACTCAGACCATAGCCACAGTCCATTCATGGTCTGAGACAAACTTTCTGTGCCAGGTATGGAGGATCAAGAGGGCCAACCCACGTTGCACCCAAGCCCATGTATGGGAAGTGTAAGAACTCCGCCCCACCAATGCTCGGGCAGTCCTACCACTGAAGTGCCTCTGGTATGCGGTTGGGTCCAAACTGGAGCTTGCAATAAAGTTTCCTCTTGTCTTTACAGCAGTGTATATGGCTTTTTGCGATAGTGTGCCCCAACACAACAGTTCCAGCTTCAAAGAAAGCCCATGGCTGTCCATAGTAACATCAGCCAAATGACTAACTCAGCATGATCCTCTTCTTTTGACTGTTCAGAAACACTTGGAATCAATCTAGTTGTTCATACCTTCAATTTTTATCTGCACAATATTAGCTCACTTTGTGTATTCTGCTTCATTCATGTAATAAGCTGAATATCAAACTTGCTTTAACAGAGATTGCTATTTTCCTACTCAGATTACTGCAAGTCCCTGCAGAAAACCATAAAAGCTCTGATTATGTATGTCTGGTCTACTCGAATCTTCAGGGCTGTCAAACAATACTGTTTCTAGCTAGCTTCATCTTCTTGTGCCAAGAGCAGTTTTTCTGAACTTTAACCATTCAGATAAGACCTTACATTAACATTTCTTGTCTTGAACAGTGGCTGTATGTTCTACACCATTGAGAAAATAGAACTTGATACAGCAACTTTCTCAAACTAGTTATGTTCTCCATTCTAAAAATTGGCATATGATTTCAAATCTTTATCAATTATTACCAATTATTATCAGTCTCACAGCAAAGCTACCCCATTTATCAAATAAGCTGTGATTCTTAGTTTGTCATGTATATATGTTTGTATTCACTCTCTAGTTCGAGTTGTTCAATGTACCTTTATTTTAATGTATTGTTTATATCACCTTAACATCTATAGTTATTCATACCTTAAAAAAAAATTCACCAATTCACAGACTCCTCTAGTAAAATCTAACATGCTCCTTCACAATCTGTGGGCATCATTTCTTTTTCTTAAAAGTCATTTACCCTCAAAATCATTATAATTCAAGTTTCTTTCTATTTTCCATACTCTGTCTTCAATGTTTATTTACTAATCTGTGTTAACTCTCACATGAAGTAACACTTATAACTATAATTTCCCTCTCAGAAGATCTCCCCTTTACATAAAGAATCACAGACTTCCTATCCCCACTATTTGTTTTTTAGTTTGTTTTATTTATGTATACGGAGCTGGGGTACAAACCAGGAGTGCAGGGGTGGTAAGAGGATTCACCAGAGACAGAGTGAGGAAGAAGGGACCACCTGACTGAAGCAGGCTGCTGAAGGGAGCAGCGGGCCAGTCAGGAGAGGTCTGCTGCAATATGCGGGTCACCTACGGGGAGGGACCAAGCTCATGCTGAAGTGGCTCCAGCTGATTAGTGCTGTGCTTTGACCTTCTGTACCACCAAGAAGGGCCCCCCACTTTTACTGAGAAGTTCATCCTTTCCCTTGCAAACTCTTTTCCTGGGCTGAAGTAAAATTGCTATCATTGATATCATCTGTTTCTCCCAAGTACACGTATTCAACACAATTATCAATTATTTCTTTCTTTCTTGAGACTCTTCACCTTCAGTTTCCAGGATCAAAGACTCTCCCTTTCACTTGTCCTGCTACATTTCTCTTCCCATCCTTATGGAATTTTTCACAACCTGTTCCCATAAAAAATTCCCTTGCACTTTGGCCTTCCTCAAGATGGAATTATATTTTCATTTGTGCTTTTATTGTTGTCTCATCAGTTTGGCCACTTTTTTGTTTGTTTGTTTTTTCTACGTTTGATTTACACTCCACCTCTAATCTTTCTCCTGCAGCACTTATCTATGATCTTACAACTGACTTAATAGACCACTGGCACTCACAAACTCAAACTTTAAAACAAAACTCTGAAGATTCCTCTACTTATACACCATTCAGATTGTTGACAGAACTAAGTCTAGTATTTAAGTGCTTTCATGAACTGTATCATTCTTTGCCTTAAATAGTTTAACTTTAAAGAAACTTATTTTGAACCCATTTAAAATGAATAAAAGTAGTAGGTGATTCACCAGGGCTACGAGATGAATGAATGACAAGAAATGCAAGCTTCTTCAAAAACTCATGAAACTTTAGTAAAATAATAATGTTTTATATAGAAAAATACACATGTTCAAGATACAAAGGACTATCAGAAGAAAAACAAAGAATTGTTCTCTAGGACTGTCAATAGAAACAATTCTGAAAATAATGACCTTCAATTTGGGTTGTGAAGGTCATGTAGGATTTGCTCCAGTGAACAAAAGAGAAGAAAACATTTGTTACGGGCAAAGGGAATACAAGTGCAAAGAAATAAAAGTCTGAAATGCCAGGGTATGTTTGGTGACCTATAAGGAATTATTGTTTCTGCCTTATAAAGTACAAAGGTTGTGTGGACAGGCTAATCATGATGCAAAGGAAGATGGTAGGGGTAAACAGCTATTGGTATTATTAACAGTTAATAAAATAATAATAAATTAATGAGAAAATAAAATGTGATTTTTTTTCAGACTCAATGTCCTTCTAAATTTAAAATTGTTTTGATGATAATTGAAAGAAAATTTGTGAGACTATATAAGACATGAAAATACAAATATTACAATCAACATTATAGAAAATGTCATATCAAAACAAACCAAAAAAAGATATTATCATTTTTCTTTGTTTTGCTTCTGTCTTTTCAAGATTAGATGATTCAGAAAAGAAACTAACAGATTTATAATTCATATGACCCAGCAATCCCACTCTTCGTAATCTACCCAAAAGGCACAAAAACACTGATTCAACAAGACAACTGTGCCCCCATGTTTATTGCTGCTGTATTTTCAATTGAAAAGACATAGAAACAACCCAAATACTCAAAAGTAGATGACTGGTTTATATAAACAGAGAAATATTACACAGCAACCAAAAAAATAAACACATGCCTTTTGCAGCAACATGGATGGAGATGGAAAAGATGATGCTTAGTGAAATAAGCCAGAAAGAAAAGGAAAAGTACTGGATGGTTTCACTCATAGCAGGAATATAAAGGACCAGGGGAGAAAATGATAATAATGGGGAACAACTATATACCAGAGACATTTTATGGGGGTAGAGTGGGGAATGGGATCAAAAATGGAGGGGGAGGGGTGCACTGGACTATGGTGATGGCACAGGGTGATTTAGTAATGGGAAGCCCACGGGGATTACAACTGAGATGAGAAAAGGTACAAAACAATGTAAAAGTAAACTATTATGTATAAAAGAAAATTAGAGGTAGTTTTTCTTTCAATATTCAGCTGTAAGACATAACATTTCCTAAAAGATAAGAATATAAAAGGTGGTAATTTTTTATATTACCTGACAAAAGCCAGTGCAAGCACACACATACAAGCACACATATGCACAAACAGTGTATTAAATATTTACAGTGAAAAGAGAAATAAATATTTTAATTAATAAAGTATAGTTGATAGATTCTTATAATTTGAATAAAACAGAGAATCAATATACCATATGCAAAGTTAAAAAGTTATCATATATAAAATATTTTGCTACAAATATATTTGAGACAGTATGTAATGACCCCTGCAACATAACAAGCAAACATTTTTAAATGTTAATACATTTAAAACAAGAAAATTGGCCTCCCTTGTGGCCCAAAGGGTAAGTCTCGGCACTAAGAATCCTGAGTCCTCAGCACTAAGATCCCTGGCCAGGTATGGAATTGGTGCTGCAGTGACAGGGCAGCTACACAGTGCTGTACTTTAACCCACTATGCCACCAGAAAGGGCACTTACTTTTATTATATACATACTCTATACTTTATTAGGAGCAGTGATGGCAGAGGAAAGCCAGGAGTAAAAACCCAACGTAAAGTAATATAGCAAAAGTTTCACAAAATGTAAAGAACAGCACTGGCTATCATCAGGGGACAGACTGTCAACAAATTCCAAAGACTTTGGACAGTTGTCTCACTTCTATCCCAGAATCGCCACAGTAGTAGTAAAGCTGATTACTTAGGAAGGAGTTACATGTTCATGTAATTGAATTATTAGAAGAGTTCATTTTATAGTTCATTTTACAGGCATACCATGTGTTTATAATTTACATTAAACATTAGATTCCAGTTTTATATATTATATATTATTAATTATATGCACAATGATGTAAAATATTTTAAAATCTAGTTACTGAATGCTTTCACAGACCAATTTCAAGAAATGTGTCTGAAGTGGTGAGTTATATATTCACCTAAAAAATAACATTCCACTATTGACACCGTGAATTTTAAGTTCCGTGGAATAATGTTTCAGAAAGCAATAACCATCTTCAAATCAAATAGTCTATCTATACAAAGTGCAGTATAGCTCACTCTAGAACTTATCTGGAGGTCTCTCTGAAATCATGCATAGTTTCTTTGAAGACACCTCATCATAAAACTGGAGAAATATATTAAATGAGCTTGAAAGTTAACTCCATGGTAATGGCATTCTGCCTTCTTTCTTTCCCTCCTCCCACATCTCCCTCTCTTCTCCCTCTTCTCTACTCTCTCTTCTCTCTACCCCCCTCTTTATGCATGCCACTATTCAAGGCTGTCTTTTTTTTTTGGACCAAAAAGAAAAAGAAAAGGCACAACATAAATTATACAATGAGGAAAAAAATTAGGAAGAGACAGTATGTAAACAAAATTAAGCTTCAAAAATAAAATAAACATAAATAATAGAACTAAAACCCAAAGGATACCAACATTGATAGATAGATAACACATAAACTGAGTGGGGAAGGGACTACCATAAAATGTACTAAAGTGACAAAATTTATAAAGGTTAAAACAAATTTTAAATAAAAAATTAAAAACTGTGAAATTTTACATTTTTAGATATAAGAGGTTAAGAATAAAAAACAGGGCCCTCCCTGATGATGCATAGGGTTAAAGCACAGCACTAAGAAGCTAAAGCCACTTCAGGATGTGTTTGATCCCCAGCCCCGGAGGTGATGCACATGGCGTGGCAGACCTCTCCTGACCCGCCCACTGCTCCCCTAGGCAGTGTACTTAAATCAGTAGGCCCCTTCTGTTCCCCACTTTGTCTCTGGTGAATCCTCTCACTGCCCCTGCACCTCTGGCCTGTAGCCCAGTTCTGTATGTATAAAAAATAAATCTTTAAAAAATGTAATTATTTAAAAAATAAAAAACAATAAAAACATGAAAATAACATATTTGATAAAATACATTGGTATGAGAGAATATAAGAGCGACATTGAAAATAATAATGTAAATAATACGCATATTTTGTTGGTGCAATATTGTTGCTATCCCACCAAGGGGCTCACTGACCACTACATTCACCTGAACATAGGAGAATCCAATCTGCAAGAAGGTGAAGCAGGAGTCTAGAATCTGTTTTTTAGGACGACCTACAAGTATACATAAGGTCTGACATGCCTTGTGTACCTAACACTGGGATGGGAAGCTTGTTTATGCAGGACCTGCTGGTTTCTTGCAGTTTCTGCTAAAATAAAGGTAGTGGGCTGCAGCTGTTTGCAGGACAGAGTGCACTGTGCTCTGCTGGCTTATTTGATGGCCTGACTGGGGAGTGTGCTCACCCATGCTCAACATCAGCCAGGGTGGACAGGTACACTTGAGGTCCTGTCCAGTTAGCCACATTCCCGAAGAAGTTTTGTTTTTCCTGTGTCTGTCAATTCTGAAAATATTATATCAGAAGAAGAGAGGCCCAATGCCAACTAGAGCTCCTGAAAGTGAGGTCTTGGGAGTGGGTCTCAATTTGGGATGTTTTTTGTTGATTTTACATGGGTCCAGTGAACCATGAGGATCTTTGATTGGCCCTTATAACTGGGGCATTGTACTGAAGCAAGTACTTGTTTAAACTTGGATTTTCTGGTAATGCTCAGTTTGTGCCTGTGGGTTTCAGGAAAATGTATCATATTCCAGGGAATGTAGCAGTAGCCTGGGTGGCCAGGGGGAATGACAGCTTGTAACCTGGCCCACAACTGTTCATGCACCTAAGTACTTTAAATTTAATAATCTCTCTTGTTCTCATAGCAATCCTATTTGTACTTTGCAAAAGAGAATTTTTTTAAATGTTAATTTGCTTGCTCAAAGTTAACTTGCTGAAAATTTTTAAAGTCATCCTTTAAACTCTGCTAATTGCCTGCTTCAGGCATTTGTGTATTTATCCACTATTTTTTTTTTTAAATTTATTTATGCATACAAGAACTGGGGTATAGGCCAGAAGTATGGGGGTTGAGAGGATTCATCAGAAACAGAGTGGGGAACAGAGAAGGCAGGCCTACTGAAATGCACTGCTGAGGGGAGCAGTGGGGAAGACAGGAGAGGTCTGCTGTGCCATGTGGGTCAGCTCTCAGGCTGGGGATGGAACTAATACTGCAGTGGCTGTAGGAACTAATGCTGCAGTGGCTGTGGATAGCTTCACAGTGCTGAGATGTCACCTCTTGTGCCACTATTCATTCACTATTAACCTGCTTTTTTTGCTAGAACTGGTACTAGAATCAGATAACCTGTTTAAATTTTAGCCTCACGCCTTACACACACTGTGACTTAGGGAAAGCTGCCTATCACTGAGGATGAGTGACAAAATTAAATGAATCATTACATAAGGAATAAGCATGCCAGTTCTTAATACCATGTTTGTTTGTTGTAGATACCCAATAAATATTTGCTGAACAAATGAATGTAAAATTATTATATAACCACAGACATAAATCCTTAATAGATTATTTTATTGTTTGCTTACTGTTTATTTATTTATTTATATATTTAGATTTATTTATGCAAAAAGAACTGGGTACAGGCCAGAGGTGCAGGGGCTGTGAGAGGATTCACCAGAGACAGAAGTGGGGAGCAGAATGGGCTGATCAAGAGAGTACTGAGGGGAGCAGAGGGCTGGACAGGAGAAGTCTGCTGTGCCATGTGGATCACCTCCCTGGCTGGGGTTCAAACTTGAACTGCAGTGGCTGTAGCACTGTGTTTAACCCATTGCACCACCAGGGAGGGCCCTGCTTACTGTTTAATTGTTAAATTGCATGGAATCAACTATATTGTGGAGAATAATAAAATATAAATGAACTACAATATAACAAAAGAATCAGTCTGTGTCACCTTGGATTAAACAGTATCTTAGATATGTCAATAAAAGCATAGCACCATAGGTAAACATAGGTAAATTGGCCTTAGAATAATTAAAACTTTTGTGAATTAAAGGATATCATCAAACAATGAAAAGCTACCTATAGCCTGGGAGAAAATTTGAATATCATAGAGAGAATTAAGAATTTGCATTGAGATTATATATAAAACACATACAATTTAACACTAAAAAGACAAATGATCCAATTAAATCATGGGCAAAGAATTTCAACCTATATTTGTCCAAGTAAGTTATGTGAGGGCCCAACAGACTTATAAAATTATGAACATCATGAGCCTTTAGGAAAAGATGAATAGCTTCAATGAGATTACATTTTGCACATGAAAGAATGTTTTTTATTAAAAATAATAAAACAAGATAATAAGCATTGGGTGGATGTGCAGGAACTGGAACCTTTATGCATTTACTGGTGGAAATGGAAAATGGTATTGTCGGTTTGGCAGTACCTCACAATGTAAACAGACACATATTTAAATAATAAATAGGTCAACATTATCACTTTGGAAATCACTGCTTAGATTCATCCAAAATTGAAACTTGGTGAGCTTGTTGGACCTTGTCTTTCTTGTTGGACCTTACTCTACTCTTAGATCAGGATTTCTTCTATTTCCATGATAATAAGCAATAATGGGTTCCAAACATTACATACCAGTTACTTTCTTGTTTTGAATTTTTATAACAACTATGTCATATACTATTTGGTCAATTACATAATCTCTCTAGCATTTCATGTATAGGTCTAATCCACAATTGGGCTTTACCCCTGAGAATGAAATAGTCATTGTATGTGCTACAGTTCTTAGAGAGGTCTCTCTCCTATGGTAGAGCTTAAAAATGATCATAAAACTCAGCAATTCAGCTCCTATATGTAACTCAAGGAAAAAGAAAAATCACACAAAAATGTTACATGAATGTTTACAGCAACATGGTCCCTAAAAGCTCAAAAGTGGAAACAAGTGAAATACCCATGAATGGATGAGTGGATCTAGGCAGTACCTACACAATGAAAGGTTTTGGGGCAAAATAAGAATAGTGTGTGGTACATGGTGAACCATGAAATAAAGAGCCATAAAATGCTACATATATGATTCTACCTATATTAATGTATATAATAAGCAAATTCATGGCAACAATATAGGTTCATAATTGCCAGGTACTAGAAGAAAGAGTGAACTGGAAGTAACTACTAATGGGTATGGATTTTCTTCAGGAGTGATAAAAATGTTCTAAAATTAGACAGTGGTGATAACTGCACAGCTTATGAATATACTAAAAATCACTGAACTGCATATTTTAAAGGATGGATTTTATGCTATGTTAATTATATCTCAATAAAACTGCTATTAAAAATGTAAATGAGACAACAGGTTCTTGTAGCAATACTTATAACTACATCTGTGACTATATATTTAATCCACTCTGAGTTTCCATTTCCACCATTATAGAATAATTGAGACTTGTCTTTCAGATCTTTTCCAACTCTGAAATTCTAATTACAATGAAATAATATGTTTTGACTAACTGAAAAATTATATAATCACACACACACATTCTGCATATATTCCTAATTAACTGCCTTTATCCTACCCAATAAAGTTTCATTTTGAAATGTATAATTATAAATGCCTTGATTTTATATTTTTATAAAGCTTCTCAACTGAATTAATTAACAGATTGTAAAGATATTTTTAGTCAGAGAAAGAGAAAGATCTAATATCTTGAGCACAAAATCCTGGCTTTGGTCATATATTCATCATCTTTCAAACATGGCTTTGGGTTGAAAAAGACAGCAAACAATACATTGTGGACTCAGAAAGGTCTCAAGTTCTTAGTGGGATGGAAAGGTGGCGTGTTTTATCAGATTTGGGGAAAGCTGACATAGCTTCAGAGGCCTGGGAAAAGTGTTCAGCAAGAGAGAGCTAGAGGCAATTTCCAGGGGACTGCCACCAACACAAGACTGGACACAATTCTTATGAGACCAGAGCAAATGGTCCTTGGGAATATTATTTTAAAGGAACCATGTGTGCTATAATAGGATGTAGAAATGAGCTCAATCAGTTGATTCATAATGGCATGCCCTCAAGAGTCTTTCTTTGTATCTGCATGTTTGTTTATGCTCTTTACTCCTGAAAGTAAATGTGAAGAGTTCCAAGAAAACAAATTGAGCAGCAGTTTGATCTCTAACAAAATCTAAGTAGTTCAAAATGTCAAAAATAAAAATGTAAAGATAGTCTATTCTGAAATAATATAGTTGAGTTACAATGAACTGTTAGAGAAACAGTGACCCTTTATATCTAGGTAGCTATCTCAGGTAGTAATACACTTTTAAAAGCTGCTTGCAGCTCAGTAGCACTGCTAGTTAGTAACATTCCTGGTAAAAATAGTACATGTCTTTAAATTTCATATTTGAATAGGACTAAGTATTTAGGAAATACTAAAAATGTTTGTAATGATGAATATCTGGTGTTTCTTCCATCATTCTATCACATCTGACTAACACTCATCCTTCTCTGTAACAATGACTATTCTTAGATCCTTATGTACATTCCAGATTTTCTGCATGTGCATCAAAATATGAATATGGACTATCCTCATCTTATTCTTGAAAATGAAATAGTGCATCTGAAACACACTGCATACAGCTTTCTTCATGTTAAAAAATGTAAATTAGAGATACATCTATCTCATCCATATTTGCCATCTTCTATATACCTACTTATTATACCATTCTTTAATATGCCATAGTTTAACCTTTTAGATAAATTCAAGCTTTTGTCAGTCACAAGCAGTAAATGAAAATGTGTGTGTGTGTGTGTGAAAGTATATATATATCATGGGTACAAGATATCTAAACTCTGCTAAAACTCTGGTCTTCAAAGGGCCAGGTCAGCTTAGGGTAGATAGCGAATGGCAATACCAGGCTCATTGATTCAACATTCAACTGCAGAACTGCACATACAGGAAAAACAACCCATATCATACTGTTACTTTTTAATTGCTAAGGTGTCCTATTAATTAACCAGGATCCTCATGACTTTCACAGTCTGTGGGTCCCAGGTTGCTACTGTGACAAATCCTCTCCCTCATGTCACATGAGTTATGCTCCCTTTTCCCTGTTGTCTCTCTCTTTTAGTTCTACTGCTGATATTACCCCATGGGTTCCATGCCACTTCTGTGCCACAACAATATACTGATCATTACATCCTGTAGTAGAAAAATCCTTTCTTTCTCAGCTTGTTTCATACAGATGTTTTTTCCTTTCTCCTAATGTTCACTTTTCAATAGGAAACAATATTATTAAATGAACGATATTTTCTAACTATAATATCTGGTGTGTTGGCAGAAGTCAATGTTACACTTGCCAACAGCATTAGTTCCTCCATTGATCCTCCCTTATGGAGAACCTGAAGATATATGAATGTGCACACACACACACACTTTATTCTCATTGTCCTTTAAGTTATTTGTTTTGTGTTTTCTCTCAGCATAGTGAGAAAGCTATCACTGATAATTTGTGACTTTTATAAAACTTGCAAAAGAAGTTAACATTAGGCTATTGCCAGTGATAACTTACATAGATTTTGTAAAATAAATGAGTTTTCCTTTATGATAATTATAATACTGTTCTGAATCTTAGAAGTTTTACATATTCAAAGAGTTTAATGAACTTAGTGATTCAACTTTTTCATAATTGTGCCTACTGTTGGTTTCAGATTATTTCATTGACAGAACTAAAAAGTAAAATGATTTACTTATCAATCTTATTTTTTATTGGTAACTCATTCTAATTGACTGTTTGATTTTATTACATTCCAATAATTTTCCACAAATGGTAAGCTACATAGCCTAAGTTAATGAGTGGCTTGTCCAAGATTTAAGAAAACAAATTTGAAAACAATATTATTTAAATAACAGATAAGTCAATATTTTCACTTTGGAAATCACTGCTTAGAGTTATCCAAAATTGAAACCACTTGGTGAGCTTTTGGACCTTGTCTTTCTTGGTATACTCTGTAGAGGTAACTGTTAGATCAGGATTTCTTCTATTTCTATAATAATAAGCAATAATGGGTTGCAAACATTACATACCAGTTGCTTTCTTGTTTTGAACATTTATAACAACTATGTCATATACTATTGGTCATTTACATAATGCCCCTAACATTTCATGTATAGATCTAACCACAATTGGGCTTTACCCATGAGACTGAAACACTCACTGTATATACTACATCTCTTAGAGAGGTCTCTCTCCTATAGTAGAGCTTAAAAATTACTAGTTGAAGATGACTGTGTATAAGTACGGTCACTCAAGGCAGTAATGAAATAAGATCATTAAGCCTCATATATAAAATCCTATAGCACAGATATTGGCATATGATAGAGTCATATATTACATAAATATGTAACTTGTAGATATCAAGTTTTCTACCTATGCGACATATTTCTAAACCCATATCAAATTGATTACAGGGTCAACAAAAATTGTTACTAATATGAATGAAGTCCTTATTTGATGACTGGTTTTGTTTATCTGACATCTCACACCTCTTGAATAAATCATTTTAGCTAACTGTTAGTTTCTCCTCTCATGAAAAGATAACAATAGCTGTTAAGCAACACATATTTTTGCCACATCAACAGAATCAATATCAAAAACCTTTTTTAAAGGGATATAAAATAATTTCTCCATGGTACAACTGCATATCTTCAATATTTATGGATGAACTATGTGCTCAAGTACCACAGAGTCAAAGGTCACACCACTTGTGTATTGCTTTATGGATTCTAAAAAAATATGTTGTTATTGTAAAAAATACTTTGTTAGTAACGAGTGCACCAACAAAATAAGTGAACACTCAGCAATTTATGAATAAGTGGGAAAAAGAATACAAAACATTTAAGATAAAATGTTACCATTGTCCAGTGTTCATTTAGTTTAGAAATTAAAATCATGTTGTAATTTTATTATGATGGTGATTTTGTTCATTCTGTCAATGGGAATACAAGTTAAAAAATAGTAGAAACTTTAAATGTAATATTAAAAAATACCAAACTATAAGATCAAACTAAATTTTATAAAATAAAATGATATTGAAAGGAAATTTTGTGAAACACAATGATTTACATAAACATATTAATTTAAATTAAGGATTGCAAATGTTAATTATATCAATTGAAAAATATTAATAGTGTGTATAATTATAGAAAATACAAATAATTCTTTCAAGTTGGACTTCAGAGGATGAACAATTTTAAAAGTAAAAACCTATTATTCAATGTAGAGATGTAGAAGTTTATGTCTAATCAGGCTTCATCTATAATTATTTTTATTATGTCATTTAGCAGACTTGGTTCAAAGCATTTATATTTTTTCCAATTAAATATCAGTAGGGAGCTTTATGCACATTGTAATCAGTGAACTATAGATTCTTAAACCAGCTGCACCATTATATGATGAGAAAGACTGGACTCTGTGAAAAATGTTTTCCACATTTTAAGCAAAGTGTTTTTTTTATTATTTCCCAGAATTAATCAACCCTATACTGATCAGTAGAATATTTGCTAAAATTATTATTTCTGACTTAACCATCAATAAAGAGCAGCCCTCAAACAAATGTGAAAGTAAGTTATTCACTATTTGGTTAAGATGAAGCGTAGATAATAATGAATAAAAACAATTGAATAATTTAAATGTTTAAGAAAAATGTGGAACCACCAATATTCACTTTACCACAAATACACTAGAGATATTCATGGAATCAAAAAATTGCAAGGATTGTATAATTGGGCAGTGAGGTGTCACATAAAACTAGTAGATTCTATAAAAAGAGTTCAGTCAGTGCTCTTGGCTCAAACCAAATTACCTTGTGTGCCTTGATTTCTGGTTTTGGAAAACATGGTCAGTAATTAAAATATACTCAGATTTATCTTATTCACAACCACCAACACTACAGTTGTAAAATTATATGAAACTAGAAGCATTCTATCAGATCACCAACTGAAAACATAAAAGTTCTAAGGGGATGGACGTAGGTAGTTTCAATCAGATCCATGATTACTCAGTTTGTCAATAATCATTTTTCTTCCCTGGCTAGGTGAAATACATGAATATAATGTACTCCAGATTTTTTTTTCTAGCTTTTGGGTTAGCTAGAATTCCATTATGAATTCAGAGAAGTAATTCAATTATGTATTAAATTTTACAGTCTCATCAAATATCCTGAGAACTTAGTTATTATGAACTAAATTTCAAGTAGAAGATGTGATAAGAAAAATTAAAATTTAAATACCATTGAAATTATAAGGGTACAAATTATAGAAAAGTCTCCAAATGTGACTAATTTATGGCCATACAGACTGTGACAATTATTGTGGACATAGACACAGACATGTATGTCCCCATAATCCCATAAGGATTGAAAATATATTTTGTGCTTTCACCAAAATACTATTATAAAGCAAGGACAGCATCATATTGGTATATAAATTTTCACATTTAAACAGCATTTTATGGAGAAACTAATGACAAATTTTGAAGAAAAAAGAAAATAGCTTGGCATAGTGTATTTTCAGAAATTGTTTGATTAAAACAAAAAATGTGCAGTGAGAAGAAATTTTTAAAAACCTGAAAAGAAATTAATTGAAACAGAAAATTAAAAGGAATAAATATCTTTATATAATTGACTAGGTCACATATAAATATGTTTAAAAGTGGTCTAATATTTAAATTCAAGTAATAATCAATTTTATTCAGATTATATGGACACTAAGAGAGTTTCAGTAACTAAAAACACAAAAATTTGTCATTAATGAGATAATAACAGTTGAGCCATTATCACTTTTTTTATGTTTTCAAATATATTGTTTATGTTTTCATTTCACTCTTTGTTTTGAATTACTGAAATGTGGCTCCTATTCTCATTTATTTAAATCATATTCAGTCATTATGAAATCCTTCACTTATATGTTTCTATTCTTTCTACATTTTAATATTATGCTCATACGTTAAGGGCTTGTTTTTTGTCTCCATTATTTACCTTGCTTTTCCTCCATATTCTTTGTTTCCTTGAAGCACCATGCCCCACTAACCTCTGTGGGTTTAAAGAAAAAAATGTGTCACTGTGAATGTGTGTGTATATCTTGCTGATATGAAGAGGTATAATATATAAATCAGTATATAATCAGAAGACAATATTATATACAGAAGAAACATGACAAATGTCAAGATATAAATAAGCTACTTTTGATTTCTTCAAGAGAAAGAGGGAACTGTTACTTGCCAATGTTTCAAAGCCTAAGGCTTAAATGCAGAGAATTTTTTAAATAATCATATCACTCTCAGTGTGCTTTAATCTCATTCACATTTTCTACTCATAGTGTACATTTTTCAGTAGCACTATGAATTGCAATATACATTCCTATTATAATAGTCTATTCATATTGCACTATTTTTCAAAAAAAAAAAAAGTGGGTCATTTAAGCAAATGTTTCAGTACATTTAAAAGAAATCCTTTTACAATTTCTTGTTTCTAGACTTAGAGTATCGAAATGGTAATGTTTTAAAACTCTAGTGGAAAATAAACACTTTGCTCATACTTGTGCATTCTTCTTTAACTGAGCTTTACCTCAAGAACTAAGATATAATCACACATTGCATTTCTATCCAATGGGGCTTGAAAGGAGATGTGTGCAACCTAGCACTAAATAATTAAGAACCTTGGCACTACAGGTTTTTCACAACATTATTTAAAAAAGGAACTGAAAAGACTAAAAGTATACATATAGTTAATGACAAAACGTGTAATTTTGTTTTCGTACTTTCAAATATAAGGTGACTGTTTTGTAGAAGGTTTTCTGCCCCACCAGATTAAGCTCTCCCATTTTCTTTATTCACCCTCTGGCTTAATAAATTTTGTATTCTTGTAATGGGTACAGGTTTCATGGACTCCGCTCCCACTCTAGATACTAGAACTACTAATCCCATCAATACCAAGGAGAAACAAGCTGGGGCATGAGGGCGGAGCTGAGCAGCCAAGTTAGGATAAAGCCGGACATGTGGGCTCTGGAGGGCTCTTGGCCTGGTGGTTCTCAGCTGGTCGTTTGGCTCTAAATCAGTTTTCAGCGTACTGGTGGAGTCCAAGTCAGCAGAATGAAAGAGCAATCTGACACCATAACAGGCTTTAGAATGCTTCTGAACTAGCCAGGCCTAAGTTTCCATTATCAACAAGGCGCCAAGGCTGAGTTTAACTGTGAATGTCCTAATCTTGCTCATCCCATAGCAAGAGCCAATTAGCAAGTAGGCAAGTAACCAGTACATATCAGGAAAATGCCAGATGTCCTAAGGTATGCAGGCCACATCTTACATGCATAGACCAACCAGGATAAGACAAAATAATTTTGTTCAATGTCCACCAATCAATGTACTGAGCTAAAACTCCCCTCTGCTGATCTGAAACCTCCCTCTTCTATAATAAAAACCCTGCCGTTCCTGAGCTCAGGGCTCTCAACTTCAACTGCTGCCCCTCTGCTCTCTGTTGAGAGCCAAGGCTAGAGCTTGCAATAGAGACCCTCATGTGCTTTGCATCGGAATCGGCTGCTTGGTGGTCTTTGGAAAACTAAAAACCTGGCACAACACAGAACTGGTAGGACATTCTAGCTTAACTTGTATTTCTCTCCCTCTTTCCCTGAGTTGTTCCTTTACCTTTCTCCTTGTAAATAAATCCATTATTGAACCTTTTTGAGTGTGTCCATAATACAATTGAATCTTAAGCATGTGGGTGGGTACCGTCAGACAGGCAGCCCAATTCACATTGAGGTGCCCTGTAACAGTATGTTTTCATAAAACAAAATAAAGTTCATACAAAAACCTAGATTTTTCAAAAGCAGAATAAAGACAAAAGCACCATGACAAACATGTCATGGCCTGAGGGAGGGTCATTTTTTAAGTGGTTCTTTCAAAATCGATTTCAGCAGCAGATAGTGATATGGGAGTCTTCACAAAAGCAAAGAAAATAGTGTAACTGGAGAGTAACTAGTCTTTTATAGCAAAGCTGCCTAAGGCAAACTCAACTTGCTATTGTGTTTCAATCTACAGGAAAAAAACAAGGTAACCTCAGAAAATGGATGCACTTATAATAACCAAGGTAGTGAGAAGATAAAAATAGGTGAAGAAGCAATGCATTCTTTGAGGACAATTATTATATGTATGTCTATAATCTATTCTAGTCTGTAATCCACTTTATCCACTATTTTAACATTTGTTTTTCTATAAAAAGGTCAGAATAATTACAGGGTTTGTTGGTCAAAGCCCCAGGGAACATTTATAAAGGTTATTTGTTACTTATTACAAACTTCAATATTTATCATTTACTATGTAAATAATATTGATGAAGGAAAGAATAGAAAGAAGTCATTACAGGATTGACTCATGAGGGTAGAAGGGATTAGCATAGCCATTGACCCAGCTATAGAAACCAAGACCCTTATGCACCAAGGCCTAGATTACAAAACATAAGAGCTAAATAGGCATCAGATTGCTGTAGGGGTGTCTATCACACACCTAAAAGGAGAAAGATACAGATATGGAGATTGAGCCCATTGTGGGATCTCCATACCCTTTCAGATTTTATTCAAAATCAACAAACTTAGGCTCACAAGGAGTGGGCCCCAATCAAAGAGAAGATGTCTATATCTGGGCAGTCTCTGCACTGGCCCAGGGCAGCAGTCCTATCCCTTCTGCCCATGCAGAGATTTCCTTTCCACCCATTCTTTCCCTACCCAGGGCAGCAGCCTCCAGCCTGCCCATGACCTGTAGCCTGCCAAGGCTTCTCTTCACTGACTTTCCTCAGCAGAGGCAGCTCTCCTCAGGCCACCTGCCTGCAAACACGCAGTTCTGTCAGAAAGCCTGTCCCTTTTGGGGCAGCTCTTCCTGCCCACTTGTGTCTATGCAAGTGTCTTCTGCACTTTAATAAACTTGTTCTTTAAGTATAACTGAAGTTTCTGTGTCATGCAGAATCTCACCTGGGGATCTCTCTGTGTGTCCCTGATAGGGGCAGCTCTGGTGAAACTGTTAAAGGAACCATGTTCTTAAAACTGCCATTCCAGGGGAAACTTTTACTCTCTGCTGGGTGGAACCAGCATTCTTTTGCATTCCTGTGTAGCTAAGGTGTAGGGCGTCAATCACCTTGGCCAAAGCCAACCTCACCATATTTAGAAAACCATGTAAATGTCAGCCAAACCAATCACTAGCTACCCCTTTGTCCCGAGGCCTGCAAGCCAAAAAGGGACTATATAATCTATTCTTCCCTTAATTCTGGGCCCCTCATGCCACCCACGTGCCTCTGGTGTACAATTAGGCCCAAGCTCCAGCTTGCAATAAAGTTTCCTCTCATCTTTACAGCGGTGTGGCTGGCTTTTTCTGGGTAGTGTGTCCCATTCTGGCATAACAGCCACCCAGAATGGGCCCTCACCCGCACCCTTAAAATTCAGTTATACAGCAGATGCACACAAAAGTCAAAGCGGGTTTATTTACAAAAGGGGAAAAGAACAGGGAACAACTAGAATATCTTACCGGCTCAGCAGACTTGGAGCTCTGGTAACAAACTAACTGAAAGCCCCGAGTCACACAGTCCAAAGAGCCGCTTCCCAAGTGAGAGAGCAAGACACAATGACACCCTATTTATCCCCCAATGTCCCAGAATGCCTGCTTAGCTCCGACCTTGGATCCTCGCATTTGCTTCCCTGGTAATGCTGGGAGTTGTAGTTTCCAATCACAGGTGTAAGGGCCTGGTACTGCTGGGAGTTGTAGTTTCTAATCACAGGAGTAAGGGGTAGAATCCAAAATGCTAGAGTAGCAGAGTTCCTTTAGGACATCCTTCCCCTTAACAATACCTCTCCCAGATCAACCCAAGGACCTGGCAACTCCAAATGTTAAAATATTGAAATGTTGCTTGTGGTTAAAAACTAACAGGATGTTGGTGAAGGCCCTGGATGTTATCAGAAGCCCAGGCACCACCAGGACATTATAGCAGTTACCACCTGCGTGAAGGAGGATCCGAGAGTGACTCATCCTAATGGATTACATACTTTGGAAATTTCCCAGCCCGAGAATTTCGCTATATAAGACCCTCTGTTCAGAAGCTCGGGGTCCATCCCCTCTGGGCGAGACCGCTGTGTCGATACACTCAGGGATCAGACCCTAGCCCAGGCTAGCAATAAAGGCTTGTACTTGGCTTTTACATCGGTTCTGTGTCTTGGCATTTCTTGAACTCTAATACAAACCCACTAACTCCAAAAAATGACATCAGTATGAGCAGAGTAGTAGACTAATAATACTAATATTACTACTCACTGATAAGTTGATGTCATAATATTTATATATAACCTACACCTGAGGCAAAATTAAACAGTTTGCTACATATGTTATGAATTTTACTACTTAAAATAGTGTTTTAAGGTATGCACTGCTATTTCCCATTCAAAAGTCAGGAAATTGTAAATTGTTCAAGATCACACAGCTAGCAAGAATAAAAAGTTGGCAGTTTAATTTCAGAGTTCTCAATTCTATGAAACAGATTGATAACAATAAGTGACATCTATAAATATTCTCCTCTGTACTTCACATAGAGACTGATAGATTAAACAGTTGTATGGGTTATTATCTCTAAGGTGACTTTTACAATAGCCAGTGTTCCCTGAAATCAAATTACATGAATTTTCATTAATTTAAGAATATACAAATTATGTGAACATTTTGGTGGAAAGGAAAATGTTATATGCTAGGATGACAGCTGAGTCCAAATATTTCTCGTTGGTTTCATTCATCCAACAGATTTTATTATGCACCTATTTATTCCAGGTACTATTCTTGGTTTCTAGACAGGCATGGTTAAACACATATTTCCTAACATGATGCAACTTTTATCCTAATTGGAAAAACATAAACTATAGAAGTTCAAAATGTAGATTCTACCATAAGACAATAGGAGATAGAATAAAACAAATTAAACAAGCTATATAGAGAAGTTTTTTTCTTATATTGAATAGAATCTGCAACTCTTCAGAATCCCTTCATTGATCTTATCTTTTCCTTGTAAAGAGAAAAATAGCTAAACATTTTTACACTAGTCTTTCAATTATCTTACATCACGTATCAAATCCTAGCAGAAATTTTTCTTATTTAGAATACATAGGTACAAATTTTCCTCTACTTCATATGATAAGAAATGATTTAGGGTCCCTCTCTGATGGCACAGCATGTTAAAGCACAGCACTGTGAAGCTACCCATGGCCACTGAAGCACCAGTTACCATCTCAGCCAGTGTGGTGACCCATGTAGCACAGCAGACCACATCCGTCTCAACTGCTGCTCCCCAGCAGTGTTTTTCAGTACATCTGCCTGTTTGGCT
>NW_004567113.1:5623214-5625347 GCF_000260355.1 Condylura cristata
ACCCATGGAAAAGGGTCAGAAATGGCCAGACAATTCTGGGAGGAAAAGAGCAAAATCAAAATCAATATAAACACTGCCATAGTCACCTCCCTACAGGTATCTCAACCACATCTGCCTTAACCAGTCCAGGGTCAGGAAACAAGCCCGGTTTCTTCACCACATGCTTGCTGCTCCATGTGGCTTCCTCAAGTCTCCTGACTCTCCATCCTGCTTCATTCTCTCCTCTTCTCTCTTCTCTACTCTCCTTTTTCTCTGCTCAGCTCCACCCTCCTTCTGGGTGGGGCAGGGAACCTGGAACTTCCCGTTTTCCTAGGGACCACCCTGTTACAGAGGACATTGCTTCAGAAAGCTGCCTCCAAATTAATAATAATCCATAACTCAGCATTATCTGAATTAGATGATTTCTACTACTTATAATCCTGTTTGACTCTTTATCCAGTAAATATGTTTTCCTCTTGCCAAAAAAAGATACTGAAAGACACAATTGAAAAGGCCTTATGGAAATCTGTATATTTAACTCCACATCTTTCCTTAGAGTGTAGTTGAAGGGAATTCCAGTTGTGAAGTACATAAAATAAGATTGTAGTGCCTACTTGAGAAACAATCATAACATTCACAGCAATCTAAAATGGCATAAAAGCTATTAAACATTAAAACATGCTCATACAACTGTGAAGGAGAACACGGCAGTTTTAACATTTCTCAAGGATTAATTTCTCTACAGAGAAAATGGCCATGTGAGTATTTTGTGAAGGGAATCAGATTCATATTATAAGAGTCACTGAGTTTCAGACAAGAGAAATAATTTAAAAAAATATTTTATAAAATGTACACACCTCATACTGGCTCTCACAGCTCAGCTATGTTATAATGAGTATATTAAATCAATTAAATGGCACTTTTAATAATTCCTAATTTCAATAATGATCAGACACTAGAGGCCATAACATAGTATCATGTAAGATAAGTTTATAAACTGCATTCCTATAAATACCTACAGAGTATTTCTAAAATGCCAAACTTCCTACATAATAGCATTAAATTGTTATTAGCATGCTACATAACTTTGTTATATATGCAAATGTACTCAAAAATTGTTGAGTACAATTTTTGGTGGCTCAAGGAGTTAAAAGTGCAGCACTATGGAGCTATCTGTAGCCACTGCAGCAGGAGTTCCATCCATAGCCAAGAAAGTGACTCACATGCACAGCAGACCTCTCCTCTCTTGCCCCTTGCTCCCTTCAGCAGTGTATTTCAGTAGATCCACCCATTATGTTCTTTGCTCTATCTCTGATGAACAAATCTCTAATGGCGCTGTATGCAACTTTACCATTACTGGCCACAAAATCTCTTTATTTATAGAACTTACTAATGTTTCCCAACTGTATCTCCATAATAGATAACATAATGCTGCTTAACAACAAGAAATCATAACAGCAAGTAAATTTGAAGTTGGCCTTAATAGATATCACACACACATTCATAGTAAAAAAAGGAAAATGTGCACTGAGTTGAAAATGTGTATGTGAAATGAACTTCACTGGATTAAGGAATGCTCAGTGGTCACTGCTGGACTAACAAAGTCCTTGAGTTGCATAGCAACAATGAGATTCAGAAAGCAATGAAGACTTCTAGTTATGTAAACTGAAAGTCTTAGAGCTAGGGTTACTGCTAAATTTACCAATGTATGGCAAACTAGTTTAAAATTGTAAACTAAATTTTAAAAATCATACTTTGTATTTCCTCATCAACATGAAAAAGTATGTTAAACTTTAAATGATCCAGTACATGGCGATGAGGAAGGAAGATTTGGGATAAATGAGCTGAATGCTAACTTGAGGGACACTCAAGGAAACTGTGGAGAGTACAGCCTTGGGAATGCTATTGTGACTTGAAGAAAATACTAAAACTGCATGCAGTTTTTTTGAGCTAGAGATCAAAAGCTTTCTTCAGACTTTCAATATAACCAATGACTTAAAATGGTTAAAACCCTTCTACCTATAAAAAACAGCTCTCTCTCTCTTTTATTATTTTTTTTTTTTCTGACCGTAATATCAACAATTGCCTTCAGCAACATCATTTGGAAGAAAACTGATCTCTTCTGGAGTTCTTTGGCAGAAGATGAGCAAAATC
>NW_004567113.1:5626502-5660742 GCF_000260355.1 Condylura cristata
GGATGGGTATAGAACTCGGCACTGAAGTGGTTGCCATTAGCTTGCCATGTTGAGTCCTAACTGGTTGTACCACCAGGGAGGATCCAAGACAGAAAATTTCCCAAGAACCTACCCTCAATAACATATCCCTCTCTGATGTACACTAGGAGAGTTATGATTACATTTCCTAAAACTATAATTTAAAGAGCATCTCATTTTTCATAAGGCTTTTCAATTCTCTTATGTGCATCTACTTTTATCCGTTTGGTTTTAGTAATCTCCCCTATGCAGAATAAAGATAATAAAATATGGATACATAGGAAGAAGAAAAATGTCCAAAACACCAATTCTGGATATTATAAGATATTATCCTTCAATTTATGTTACATCTTCCTATTTCCTAGAATAAGGACATTCTCAGAACAATGAGAAATGCCATAAAAATGATTTGCACTGATATAACTGCATGTAGATATATGCATGCAAATATATATTACTAGAATCTGTTTAGATAAACAGCTTGAAATCACTAATAATGTACTTTGAAATCTTTATATAATAATTTTTTTCTGTTTTACATTTTGTTAAGTACATTAGATATGAAATTAGGCACTAAAATATTCACAGGTATATATCTTTAATTTTACCTTATCACCAGTAAGGAATGAATGACTGAAAGATGAGAATATCATATGCCAATGGTAGTGTGAGTTATTTTTACATCAAATTTATAAATTAGAATATATATATCAATTTATAGTTTCTAGTTCTCTATAACATTCTCTTTTTATTCCCTCACTGTTGACTATAAACTTAATTATAATATTTTGGATAAATTCAAAATTATAATAAACTATGTAAGTATTTACAAAATAATTTTAATCTTGTTTGTGAGAAAACTTTAATTGTGAGCAAACATTCCATTCACAAAGGTGAATCAACACAGAATGAGTTCATTATTGGTAATAGAATATTCAGTATCTCAAAATAGCTAAACATATATGTACTTTACCTTTTAATATATTTAATAATGTTAATACCTATTTTTCCTTCAATTATTTTTTTTCTTTCTCTCATTCTTTTTGTTTGTTTGTTTGTTTGTTTGTTTGCTTTCATGCTATTAGCAACAGTAAAGAACCCCACCAATTACAATACACCATTGTCATTGCTTTTCCTCTATGGTAAATGGTAAGTTTTGACAATTAATTTTTAGCAATCAAATATTAGGACCTTATAATAAATGTGAATGCCTCAATTTTTCTTCAAGGATTGTAGTGTTAAATATACAGTGTAAGTCACTTTGATAATCACATAAGCAGTGTCCTCAGTAGAGAGGTTATACCGTATCTATGTAGATACAGTATCTATAGCTATATCTATGCCAATAAAGTTTATAGATTTTAAAGTAGTCATAGTAAAAAAAGCACAATAATAGCTGTGCTTCCATCTCAGATTTTAAATACTTTAATCACAGCAACAAAACTATTTAGGTGTTACCAATTCAAAAAACAATTCAATTTCATTATTGTATCTTACCTGGAGTCTCTCAATGAACAGAATATCATAGTAACCATTGTCACATAAAAAACAAATTTCAATAGTCAAATTACAAAGCAAACTCTTCATAACCTGTTTTATCTGTTGAAGAACTTATTTCAAATATAAATCAGTAACATGGTTCATATATTTTCTATCTAAATGCAAAATAGATATATAAAATACACCTTTACAAAACAAATTAAATGTTTTATTTTCCACATTTAACTATTTAACTCCACATATCTTAGTAATATGTGTAAAACTATTTTTACACAATATTTGGGTATGGTAGTTTACTTGGGTATGGTAGTTTACTTACTTTAACCAATCTAGAGAAAACTTAATTTTCAGAGTATCTCAAAACTGCCTAAATAATGTTTACATTTTTCAAATTAAAAAAGTGCATTAATTTTGTCTTTTAAAAGTAGTTAAATTAAAAAACAACAAAACTCTGAATCAAAGAACTATTATACAAATCTCATTTCTGTTTTAAAGACTGAATAATCTGATAATTAGAAGTTTTGTATTACCAAACAGGCTACCAATCAGCTATACATAGCATTAAGAAAAATGATGTTATTTTTCTCTTACACTGTGTAATGTTTCCATAGTTTGCAATTCTAAGAGATAGTCTGTCTTACCACACACACACACACACACACAAACACAAAATGATGTAATGCAAAAAATTACTGAGTATTTAAAAATTTTTCAAGAGAATCAAATACCAATGATAATTTTAGGATCTAATCAAGTTTCTATTTTGACTTACAGCTAATCCAGAACGGGCAAAATGTTTTATTCACATAACAAAGATTAAACCAAATATGTTTATTCTAATTTTCATGAAATTAAATCAATCATAAGATCAACATTATGTCAGGAAAGTTCATGTGACTATTTTTAAAAACTGGACATTCTAAAATTTGATACATGAGTTAGATTTTCTGTTTTTTTGCAGATATGTTTACATAAATTTAAAAGGCAAATTATATATGAATCATCTAACATTCCTCAAGCAATAAAAAGATATTACTAAAGTGAGAACTCCATGGTACATGATGGAAACCTAGGCTTGCCTCACAGCTTTAGTCCAATTACCTCCAAGGACATTCCCAGATTGCCTGGCATGTATCATGAATCTTGACACACAGTATCACTGAATATTCGCCTGTTGGGGGTGCCAGGGGGCAGGAGGAGAGGGGGAGCAGCCAATGGTAGTAAAGCTGGTTACAAGAAAACATCTCCCCAAGCACAATGAGAAATCAGCTAGTACCCACATGTAAAACTCACCAGCTTGCTCTCACTGCCACTAGAATGGTCCTATTGTTCCCTGAAGTGGATGCTTGTTCATTCACTAAGGGAGAAGGCAGCTGTGGCCCCATGTGGACATAAATCCACATGGTGAAGGTGACAACTGGGAAATGTATATGCTCAAATATCCAGGTTAGCACATCTGACTTCCCCAATGTGCATGAAATAATATGCTGGTTGCTGACTAAGCCCTGTGACAGAATGTCCAGTCCCAGACAGGTGAGAGTATTGATAGTGCAGACAGAGCCATACATTCCTCAGAAAGTAAGACTTTCTGAGACTGGGAGAACATCCATAGCTAGTGATGAAGGAAGGAATGCAGGGGAGGCATCACAAGAATGAGTAGCACAAAGGGGACAGATAGAAGGAGCTAATGCAGCAACTGACACAGCCCTAAGATCAAGGTCCTCAGGCACCAAAGCCTGAATGCCTGGATGTCTTCAAGAAGTCCCAGCAGATAACAGACTGTGAAGAGCTGTACCTCACAGCTCAGACCCAAAGGTAAAAGATAAGGACATGGAGATGAAGCTCATCAGGATATCTCCAGTCTTCTCAAGTTCTACCTAGGCTCACAAGGAGTGAGCCCCTCCCGAGAAGAAACTGCCTATATCAGGGCAGTCTCTCTACCAGCACTGGGCAGCTGTTCCACTGCCTACCTGTGACTATGCAGGTGCTTATTTCCACCTGCTCTCTCCCTCTATGGGCAGCAGCCTCCTTGCCTGCCAGTGACCATGAGGGGACTTCTCTGCATTCACCTCCTCCAGCGGAGGCCACTCTCTCCTTTCAGGGCAGCTCTTCCTGCCCACTTGTACCTATGCAAGTGTCTTTTCCTCTCCTGTCTCTTTTTAATAAACTTACTCTTTAAATCTGAGTCTCTTGTTTTGTGAAGAATCTCACCGTGTGCCGCTGAAAGGGGAGCTCTGATGAAACCTTTCCCAGAGTGAACCCAAGGACACCGAACTCAAAAAAACGACATCAGTTAGGGTGCCACTGGTGGTACAGGGTCTCAACACTATCAAGTTATTGTAGCCACCAAGGTATGAGCTCAATCTCTGGCCAGGGAGGTGACCCACATGGTGCTGCAGACCACTGCTATCTCACCTGCTGCTCCCCTCAGCAAGTATTTCAGGAGATTCACTTGTCTGCTTCTTACTGTCTCTGGTGAATCCTCTCACCACTTGCACCTCTAGTCTACAACCCAGTTCTTCTACACAAAAATTAATAAATGTCTTAAGAAAAAAAAAATCAATGTTTCATCAATCAAAAAAATTATAAAAAAAATTATTAACTCTTGGATTCAGGTTTTGACTCATTCACTCAATAACTTTAGGCAAATTTATTAACTTGTTTCTGACTCAATTTTCTCATCTGTATGTGTAAATAGTAACAGTTACCAACCTCATGAGGTTATTGTGAAGATTCAATTACAACATACATATAAAGCCCTTGGAATTGTGCCTCAAAACTAGTAAACCTTAATGATTTACTGTATTCAATAAATTGATAGGTTAATATTAAAGACGAAAAAGAATCATTCTGGTTAAAAACTAATGAATATTGAACTTTGTGTTTTTGATGCTCTAGAGCATATTGTTTAGTGATTAGCAAGTTTATCAATGATGTATAATGCCATTTTTACCATGTCAGTAAAATAAATGAATTAGTCAAAATAGGTTAAAGACATGCACTTGAGGGGCCATCCTGATGGCGCAGTGCATAAATAAAGCACTAAGAAGCTAAAGCCAATTCAGCATGAGTTCGATCCGGCCCTGGAGGTGATTCACATGGTGCAGCAGACCTCTCCTGATCCGCCCGCTGCTCCCCTCAGCAGTGTACTTCGTTGATCTGCCTGTTCTGCTCCCCACTCTGGTGAAGCCTCTCACTGCCCCTGCACCTCTGGTGAAGCCACTCACTGCCCCTGCACCTCTGGCCTGTACCTCAGTTATGTATGCATAAATAAATCTTAAAAAAAAAATGCACTTTAAGGAGTGACCATTGTGTGAGAGAGAACAAGCTATATATCAACACACCACACCCACCACCAAAACACCTATAAACTTTTACCACTAGCATCACTAGTCTTTTTCCTACACCAGTGTCCCCTCTTCCACTTTGTTGCCATCAACTCCCTCACTCCCTCAAATCTGAGTCATTCTAGAATTTCTTTTAATATCTTTCTATTTTTTTCATTACATACATGTGTGTGTGTAAATATATAATTTTATATATATTTACATCAGTCTTCCTTTTTATACAACGCATGCTTTCTCCTCTTGGCAGTTGTTCCCATAGTATTTCCACCAAGTCACCCTTGCACAGTCACCCTAATCCCATGTGATCTTCCCTCACCTGCTTTGATCCCCCCTCCCCTGCAGAATGCCTTTGATTAATAGTTGCCTATTAATTTTGTTGTAAATTTATTACATATGTTTTCCCTTATCCCTTACTTGGTTCCCCTCCATTCATCCTATAAGTGAACCATCTGGTAATATTTCTATTTTTTTTTTTTTGGCTTATTTCACTGAGCATAATTCCTTCCAGCTCCACAAGTTACTACAAATGGCATGACTTTATCTTTTTTGATTGCTGATTAGTATTCTGTGGTGTGTGTACACACACACACACACACACACACAGAGCATTGACCCATTATCTATTTTTGGATATTTGCATCGTTTCCATATCTTACCTACTATAAATAGTGCTGCAATAAACATAGGTATTTTGTTTTTTAAATTAATGTTGGTATATGTGTCTTTTGGGTAGATTTAGTCTTAAAACAATTTTATACTAAGAACTAAACTTATTTATCTCCAAATGCATATATATTTTCCAGAATACATAAGGTTGCTGACAATTATAAATGCAACATAAGCCAATGAAATATTCTTAAAATAGATAAGAAAATGGGAAAACTATGAAGCCAAATCCAGCAGTCATAGATGGGGTTGGTGGAAGACAGAAACTTTCTGGAATATTAAGCATGATACATTTAAATCAAAAGTTATATGATACAAATTCCACAGATAAGAAACTGAGGTCCAAAGGTCAACTTGGGGCTTTCCCGGTAGCTAAAGGCTTAAGTCTCAGCACTATCAAGCAATGGCCAGCTCCTGCTGCATGAGTTTGGTCCTTCGCTTGGGAGCTAACCTCCATGTAGTAGCAAACCTCTTCTGTTTTGTTCCCTGCTCCCTTCAGCAGTGTATTTCAGTCAATCCGTCTGTTCTGCTCCCTACTTTGTCTGGTGACTGATCTCACCTCTCAACCCCACTACACCTCTGGCCTGGCCTGTAACACAGCTCTTGTATGCATGCATGCATATATATATACATAAACATATATGCATATATATATTACATATATATATATATATATTTAAAAGCCAAATAATGTGTCCTTTTTGCAAAGCTAATTAACAACTTCATCAAAACCTAAATATGGTTAAGAGCAAGATTTTCTTTTCTTTTTGATGAGAAAGGTTTTGTTTAGAACAATTGTTATCTTTCTCCTAATCTATGTATCTTGCAGTGCCATTATTAAAGCCTACTGTGTGTAAACCAAAGGGCTAGGCAATTCCCCAGAATAAAAAAATTCATTACACATGTCAGTGTTAGCTGACTAGCCAATAATCAAAGGCAGATTATATCATATTACTTATTAGCACTTTGAATCTATAATGCAGACTAATAATTTTGCACACATGTAGATGAATTTTAATCTATTTGACAAGTATGATTATCACAAATAATATTTTCTCCACCAAAGTAATAAGCATGAGGTAATTATTTGGGCAGTCTGGCACTTCTATAACCATACCTTCAGGATAAGTGAAAGAAAAGTTAAAACCTGTATATAATTAAAGACAGAGAATAAATACAATTTTACAGGTTGCCTGTAAAATAATCAAAATAAGCTTTAGAGTGTTTTTCAATTTTTCCCAGAGGGATGCCAGTTTCAACAACAAAAGGACAGAAAGTAATATTTCATGAAGACTCATGCTTTGACAACACTTGAGTAGCTACAATGCATCCCTTCCGGGGCCTTGTTTTAGTTAGTATTTCAATGTTCTCAGAGGCTATAATGACTGTTTTGCAAGTAAGGTTGTCAGGACATAAAACCAACCACATTCTTCCCTTATTATGAGATTTAATCATTGAAATGGAATTTGTACACAGTAAAGACTTTAAATCATCTTTGTAGTAAATAGCATTTAACATCTATGGACAAAATTTCAAAACATCAAAAAACTTTATTGGTTTTCCATTTGTATTAGTCTATCACAGGAAATAAGCTCTAAACCTTTCCTAAAGAGAATTTGTAAAAAGTACAATACACATAAACAAAAATACAGATGAGCTAACATCATGATCTTGGACTTCCCATACTCTCCACTAAAACCCAAGAGAACTATAAACAATTGTATACTAACTTATGGGAAAGCACTGATAAAAAATGAACTTTCTAGCATATGATAATCATATAAATAGCAATGCAATTATCATATTTAGCTACATTATTTGAATATTAGAAATAATTGCTCTTTTGCATCTTCTGCTTTCCTTGTAGCAATTTAAAAAGTAGAACTATTTTATAGCCTATGACATTTATATAAGCAGATCCCAGAATAATTTCCCTTAGGAAAATTGAAACATTCATAGTTAATTCTTAACTTACTACTAACTACTAAGTGAAAACATAAAACAGACACATTCACAAATTTTCAACAACTGAACACAAGTATATAAAACATATTTGGTTTATGAGTATGAAAATAATTTTTAGTACTAAGATTAGTGGATATGAGATAAAAAACAGCACTATCACATGACGAAACTCGTTTTGATTACTAGCCAATTAGGTACAAGGTAGTCTACTCACCATCATTATTGTAAATTACAATGGTTCAATAATTGTCCAGTGATTAAAGAACAGATAATTTTTAATTATAAAGAAGTAATTTTTTTTCTGAAAGATGAAGGCTTTGCATCAAATTACATGAGAGAAGTATATATATATGTATATGTATATAAGTATATAAGTATATAGATGTGTGTATATATATATGTGTGTGTGTGTGTGCGTGTGTGTTTATATATTCATACAATTATAAGTCATTTCCAAATTCCAAGGTATATTTCTCAGGCAATAACATATTAAATATAGTCAGTTGGAAATTTGGATATAATGTGAACATGAAATATAATGTGTACATTAAATTATAAGATTGAGTTTTATCATGGTAAGGAGCTGACACCTGATATTCTATCATGAAGGTTATAATTTCTCAAATGGTGATAGTAGTACCAATGCCACTTTTTCCCATACTTAAAAAAAAATTATATTAGAAACTTACAAAATGCAGAGATATTAAAAATAAGTGTCCATATTTTTGAGTCAGTATTTAATAATGGTTAATAATGTTTAACCATGTTTAGTAATTTTTACTGACCTTGCAGAAATTTAAATTCAGACTAATTATAGTCTTTGGAGTGATTGTTTAAAGATCTGTTAAATTATGCACCTCATGGTGCAAGGGGTTAAAGTGTAGCACTATGAAGCTATTCATGGTCACTGTAGCTAGAACTCCATCCAGGGCCAGGGAGTTGACCCAGATGGTGTGGCAGACCTCTTGTGTCTCATCCACAGCTATCCTCAACAGTATATTTCACTCCATTCACCTGTTCTATTCTTCACTCCATCTCTGATGAATCCTCTCACCATCGCCACCTCTGACCTGTGTCTCAGTTTTTGTACACCTAACTAATAAATCTTTAAAAACTAAATGTTAAGTTAGCAATTTCCCTTATTAAATATTAAGAGGAAAAAAAAAAAAACATTTAACTTCTAAAATCACTTCCAACTCTAAAATTTCATAAACCATGACAAAGGACTGATCCTGGGACAGAGACAAGAAAGGGAGCAAAGACAAAATTATACCCATACATTGGTAAACAAAGGTTAAAAGTCTGATGACTTTAATTCTAGACACCAGGTGCCATAAATCACCTTGGCCCTTTTTTTTTTTTTTTTTTTTACTATATCTGAGGTGTGTTTCCACAGCTTATCAAGTTGGCTGCTTTGGGAAAAAGTGAGTTGCAAGGTGACAAAAAGAATCACAGTCCTTGAGAGCAAACCAGCTCATACTGGAGCTATGGATACAGACCCTCCAAAGCACATTCACTTTAGAGAAGTTCCTAAGCCCATGAGACCAAAAAACTACTATTGGAGCTCAAAAAAAAGGATTTTGGCAAAGTCTGCTCTCTTTGCTTTCTCAACCCATAAGTTTTATTCCTTTGTTCTCAAGCTCCATTCATAAAACCTCTAACGGGCCCTGGCCCCAGCACCACCAAGATAGTTTCTACCCAGAAGCTCACTTTTCTTGGACTTGCATTAATCACTAACCCCCAACTTCTTGCCTGCCCTTGCCAATGTTTGCAGAGTCCTATATTCACTCATGACCAGAGGGTCTCAAAGCCATGTTGTGGGCTTGGGAGGAGGGTTCCTCAGCCTATTCCTCTTATTTCCAGTGGGTGGAGCAGGGGACAATGGCTGGCATGCTGCTAGATTATCTGCCTGTTTTGTGGGGAGGCCTACAAGCGGGTCCGCCTGTGTGCTGACAATCTATGTCATGAAAATACATTGATTATGAGGTGCACATATGATATCTAAATAATAGGACCAACAATACCAAAATTGCATTTCAAAATTTTAATAATCACTTGTGATGAAAGATTGAATAGAAATTCGAGGAAATACCCATGCTCCAAAATAAATCCTTTCCTAAGAAATTTATTTCAATATGACTTCTTTTCAAGTATCTACTGCATTTAAGATATGATTTAATATAAGCATTTTGCCATGCATACATCTTTTGGGGATCACAAATCAAACCATTTAATTTTAAACTTAAGGGAAATATAGACCTAAGAGAGTTAAACATGTGGCCTAAAGTCATAAAATAGCAGCATTTATAGAGTTTTCTAGATTCTTTCTACACTTCTAGTAAAATACTGCTATTTAAATGAAGAATACTTGGCTGGATCTCTTTTGTTATGACTGTTAAGTACATGTGAATTTTGTTAAGTGAGAAAATCTATAGTGGTTATTATGTTAAGTGCAAATTACCTTAAATAAAAGTGTTTAAAAGAATGTTTAGGGTATTTACTGGTTTTGATTTTGTTTTTGTTTTTGTTTTTTTTTTTCCACTACAAAGGAAAGAGTCTCTATGCAAATCCAATCAAAGAACACTGAAGCTAAAGTGGTCTCTTAAAAAAAACTCACAAAAGGGCCCTCTCTGGTGGCACAGTGAGTTAAAGCACAGCACTTAAGAAGCTAAAGCCACTTCAACATGAGTTCAGCATGAGTTCAATCCCTGCCCTGAGGTGACCCACATGGCCCAGCAGACCTCTCCAGACCCACCTGCTACTCCCCTCGACAGTGTATTTCATCAATCTACCATTTGTGCTCCCCACTCTGTCTCTGGTGAATCCTCTCACTGTCTCTGCACCTCTGGCCTGTACCTCAGCTCTTTATGCATGAATAAATAAATTAAAAAAAAAAATCCCAAAAAAAGAAAAGAAATTTTGAGTCAATCTGGTAAACAAGCAACTTTCCTTTTACTACAAAGTATGTGATACAAAATAATTATTTAAATATTTAAAAGTTGAAGTAACATGCATTGTAATATGATATTGTATGTTTCAAAGCTGTATGTGTGGGAGAAGGGAGGGAGAGCAGTGTGGCAAGTTGGTGAAAAAATGAACACACCCAGCTCACCTCTTCCAAATGAATTAACCTAAGAAGGTAGAAGACCTATACAACAAGTACAAGCTGTTATTAATTGTAGGGCTTAGATAACAACAAAATTAGCTATTAGTATAGTCTATGTCATAGACAGGAAAAATCAACAATCATAAGAATAACTCTATCTGAAGTGATATATATATATATATATTTAATTCAATCTCCACCAAAATACCAAAAATATTTTTCAAAGAAATTATATAACAATATTACAATTTACAGGAGATCAGGAAAGGCCTTGAATTGCAAAAGCAATTGTCATAAAAGAAGAAGAAAAATCGAGATATCACATTACCTGTCATCAAACTTCAGCCAATACAATAGGTATTGACAAAACATAGAGGGGTCAATGTAATTTAACCGAAAATCAAGAACTAAATACACGTAAATACCAGCACCTGTAGCAACTATGATCACTAAAGTGGGAAAAGCCCAGTCTCCTTATTAAATGATGCTGGAAAAGTTGGAAAGTTACATATAAAACAAAGAAGTTCAATCACTCACTAACCTTGCCCACAAAATTAATCACGGAATGTATTAAATATTTAAGTTATGCAACAACAAAATACATAGAACAAAATACTATAATAAGAGCAATCAATATACTTTTGGTGACTGACCACTTTGAAAATGGAACTAACAAATGTATATGTCAAGTTTTTCTTTTACCTCAAGTTAAAAAACTTTTATACAACCAAGGATATAAAGACGATTTAAAAAATAAACATTCTCTACTGAATTGCAGGAATTATCCACAGCATAAAATTGATTAAAAAAAATTATATCTAAGACACAAGAAACTCACAAAGCCAATGGAAAAAATAAAAAACAACTAATTAATAGGCAGCAGCTATGCACAGACAGACAATTCACCAAAGAAGATATATGAAAGCCAAAAGTTATATGAAAATAATCCATCGCATCTTCCAATAAGAGAAATACATCTTAAAATTGTTACAGGGCAACCCAATGTGAACTGTGTTGCCTATCAGTGGGTCTTCACCCACACACTTAAAATTCAACTGTATTGCAGGCTCACACAAAAAGGGTCAATAATGGGTTTATTTACAAAGGTGAAAGGAACAGATACATCCCATGGAAAGTGGGAAAGAGAGAGAGAGATACAAGTTAACTAGAACATCCTACCTGCTCTGCTGACTTGGAACTCCAATAACACACTGAAAGCTGGCCAAGAGCCAAGTGACCAGCCACCAGCCACCAGCCACACCATGCAGAGAGAGCCAAGAGGTCCAGAGTACGAGAGCGTCTCACATCTTTCCCTTATATCCCAAAAGTCCCACCTGCTTAGCTCCGCCCTTGGGTCCTTGCAGTTCTCTCTGTGGTATTGCTGGGAGATGTAGTTTACTGGAGAAGGGTGTGGAGTCCACAAAACTCTGCAGAGTTCCTTCAGAATACCCTTTCCCCTAACAAAACCACAAAGAGATACCAACTCATGCCCATAACAATGGCACATATAAATTGACCTCAAAAAAATTTTTTTTTCTCTATTATACCATCAGTGTGAATGTAAACTGGGCATAGCCATTATGGACAACAACCTGCATTTAAGTTAAAAAACAGGCCCTCTTTGGTGGTGCAGTGGGTTAGAGTGCTGCACTGCAAAGCTAAGCTAAGCCAAGCCTACAGCCGCTTCAGTGCAATTTGATCCCTGAACCAGAGGTAACCCCCATGGTGGGAGACGGCTCCTGTCTCACCTGCTGCTCCCCTCCACAGTGTACTTTGTCAATCTGCCTATTCTGCTCCCCATTCTGTTTCTGGTGAATCCTCTCACCACTCCTGCACTTCTGGCCTGTACCCCATTTCTCTATGCATAAACAAAATAGTTATAAAAAAATAATGAAAGCCTATTTTTGGCTATTTATCCAAAGAATGTGAAACCATAATCACAAAATCCATATGTTCCACTCATTCATAGGAGTATTGTATTGTAAACAGCTAGAACATGAATGGAAACAGTCTAAATATTCATTGATAGGCAACTGAATCAAGAAGACTTGCTGTATCCACATTAAGAAATATTATGCAGCTGTGAGAAAGAATAAAATGCAGACTTTTTCAGCAAAAGAGGAATTCTGAGAGAATTATATACACTGAAGCAATTAATCATTAAACAAATACTGGACATAGATGTAACCTCTAAACAATAACATTAAACAATTTCAAAAACAAGTGGATAGCAATAAACACTAAAAAATCTGAGAGTAAGGAGAAAGAAAGGGAATCTACAAGAGAACATAAAGAAAGTATGATTTGGGAAAATGAAATACATTGAAAAGGAGAGGTGAATTATTATGATATGTGAATTATATTTCAACTAAAAATAATTAAAATGAAATTCTGTAAGATCTCAACTGAGAAATATATATACATTTTCTCTGTCTACCAGGAAAAAAAAAACAAACAAAAAAGCAACTAGAGGCTTACATTTGTTAGTTATAATATTAGTTAGTTATAATAATTGTTAGTTAACAATTAGATTTGGTTTTATCTCAGAAAATTCAGTTTTGATTTCTTCCACAGCTAGTGCTTAACTCCTTGAAATTAAGTTTACTAATCAAATTTAAGGGGGAACTTTAATATTTAAAGGAACTGACTACTTATGAGGGAACAATTTAATTCTGACACTAGTAGAATGCTTTTATTTTTTTATATAATAAACAGAGATAACTTCATAACAGAGAAGACATCATATTTTTATTATATCTTGCTGTTTTGTTTCTTTTTTAAATTCCTTATGGAGGTAACAGTGGTTTACATTAATGACTTTTTTTTTTTTAATACAGGACACCTCCACCCCCTTTTAATTATATTGCCATAGCACTCCCACTACCAAAATACCTACTGTCCACCAACATGGCCCATGGTGCTTTCTCTTTGCATTTGTCCTTTCCTTTCCTGCCTAGTTGAATGTCTTAGTCAACTTTTAAGAGTCAGTTTTTGAGTTCAGTTTTGCCTGACCCTTTCTCTAATTTCTCTACATTCTACATAGAAGTGACACCACCAGGTATTTACCTTTTACCATCTGACTTATTTCTCTTAATATCACCCCTTCCAGTATCAACTATGTTGTTTCAAATAGGATGAGTTTACATTTATGACTGCTGACTAATATTCCATTAGCTATGAACCACATTTTCTTGACCCCTTCATCTGAAATGATCCATCAGAGGTATAAGCAGGAAGAAAATGGGAGGATGAAGAGAGAAAGGAGAACAATGGAATATGGTGATAGACTACAGGTAATGGGTGGAAATACCAAAGGGGGAGGATCTTATATCTCCAAAATAACAGTGACAGTGTAAGCCAATATTATCTAAAATTAAATTAATTTTAAAATCACTACACGTATACAAAAAATGACTTCACAAAATCTGGCTAAGTCACGCTTTTCATCATGTATTACTGTTAACTCACATTCCTTGACAATGAAGAAAATTACACTATGCTTTTTTATTTAGGCACATCATTTTAAAGTGTACCCACTGATGGATAGGTTTAAACAATAGCAACAGTTAACATAGGGCAAATGCACAGATTCATTCATCATCGGTCCCTCTAAACTCTTGTATACAGAAAAGCAAATTTCTTTAAAATCTTATCAAATCATTTCTCTTATTTAAAAAAAAATTTAAAATACCTTACCATGGATTATATACCCCAGTGAAAAGAATTCTGTATCTCCCTTCAAGTATGACTTCTAATTCCTGACTACTGACAACTGTACCCTTTGACATTGGGGGTGTAGTTATTCCCTTATGCTTTCTCACCTAAAGCAATTAGCTCTACTTGACACCCTCCCCCCAAACACGAACAACCACCTCACCAGTTCATTACATGACAGCCTCTTTCTGATTTTTAAACTCTAAATTTAAATATACTTACTTCATTGACTACACTTGAAAGCAGGTAACTCCAAAAGCATCTTCAATGCCAGTCTATCAACTGTTTTCTTCTGGCAAAAAGAAACTTATAATTTATTTCTGTTTGCATGAAAATGATTTCATAATTTATCTCTCTTATTACAAAGTAAGATGCAAATAACCTAGACAGTGGAAACAATGGTATTAGAAAAGTCTTCATTTGTCAACCATCTTAATATTAATTAATATAGGCAAAAATCAAGAATGGAACCTAAAATTCATAAAGGACTGATCAGGAACTGCATAATGACATAGTGGCAAATATACATAATCCAATAAAAACATAACAGCTCAAGTTAAGGAATGCTCTAGTAAAGTTAATGTTTTGTTTTGTTTGTTTTTTTAAAGATTTATTTATTTGGCCCTCCCAGGTGGCACAGTGGGTTAAAACACAGCACTGAGAAGCTGAAGTCACTTCCGCAGGAGTTCCATCCCCGCCTGCCTGGAGGTGACCACATGGCGTGGCAGACCTCTCCATCTCTGGCTTGTACCACAGCTCTGTATGAATAAATAAGTAAATCTTTAAAAAATAATATTTATTTATTCATACAGAACTGAGGTACAGGGCAGAGATGCGGAGGGTGAGAGGATTCACCAGGGACAGAGTGGGAACAGAACTGGCAGATCGACGAAGTACACTACTGAGGGGAGCAGCGGGCGGGTCAGGAGAGGTCTGCCGCGCCATGTGGTCACCTCTGGGGGGGGAAAAGGGCAGGCGGAGATCAACTCATGCGGAAGTGGCTTTAGCTTCTCAATGCTGTGCTTTAACCCACTGCGCCCCCAGGGAGGACCTCTAGTAAAGTTAATGTTATGGGAAAACTTTGAAGAATGGTTTCAAATGAAATTACTAAAGAGTGAAAAACTGAATGAAAACCAGAATCCTGAATGAATATACCTTCAGCACAATATGGATGGACCATGAGGTGATTATTCTAAGTCAGATAGTGATAGAAAAGTTATCAGATCTCTCATTTGTGGAATATGAATAACCATAAAAAACAAACTGGCGACCCTTCCTGGTGGGCAAGGGATTAAGGCACAGCATTGCAAGCTAGCCCCAGCAGCTTCAGTGTGAGTTTGATCACCAGACCCAGAGGTGACCCACATGGTGTAGCACACCTCTTCTGACTCACTCACTGCTCCCCTCAGCAATGTACTTCACTAATCTGTCTGTTCTGCTCCCCAGTCTGTCTCTGGTGAATCCTCTCACTGCCGCTACACCATTAGCCTGTACCCCAGTTTTGTATGTATAAATGAACGAATCTTAAAAAAAAAAAAAAGACAAAATACAAAAAAGTAACTTGTAGACTCAATAAAATACTTGGTGGCTATCAGCAGGGAGGGTGCTGGGGAGAGAAAGTCTAAAAGCACCAAGGTGCTGTTATATTGGCACTGCAGTGTAGGGAGGGCCCAGGGGAATATGTGCATATGTTGAGATGTGAAGTTGTACTAAGTATAATTCTTCAACAAATGGCAATTCAATGCATTCGATGTGAGATAAGAATTTGCTATAAAACATTATCAAAACGGTGATAACATTTCAATCAAGTCTAACTTTCAGATTTGAATAATTATTCAATGGTCATTAGCAGGTGTATTTAAGAGCAAAAGTACACCATGTCCACAATATACTTTTTTTAAAAAAAAAAAAGATTTATTTATTTGTGCATACAGAACTGGGGTACAGGCCAGAGGCTCAGGGGTGGGGAGAGGCTTCACCAGAGACAGAGCGGGGAACAGAACAGGCAGAGTGACGAAGTACACTGCTGAGGGGAGCACCGGGCGGGTCAGGAGAGGTCTGCCACACCATGTGGTCACTTCCCGGGGCAGGCGGGAATCGAACTCATGCAGAAGTGGCTTTAGATACTCAGTGCTGTGTTTTAACCTGCTGCGCCACCAGGGAGGGCCCTCCACAATGTATTTTTAATTAATTCTAAAATTTGTGCATTTCTATGCACACTTACACAGTCACATGTACAGGAGAGACCAAGATGTATAAAGAAAGTGTAGCAAATATATGTTTGGAAATAAGTATATGGAGAAAAATTTCGCTCTGTTAATATACTTGTTTACATCTGATGTAAGTCAGGAGAAAAAAAAAACTAACAACTCTGTAAGTAATACACTCTATTTTTATTAAACATATATTTATAAGCTTATTCTTTTCAAATTTGTCAGTTTGGAGGCTATATAAATTTATTAAACTATTACTAATTCAAAATATTTTTTCTGATTTTATAACGCATTTTTGAGTAGTCTCACTGGAAGTATTTTCAACATTTGAGAAGTATTTGATTTTATTTTTTAAATATGTGTTTATTTATGCATATAAGAACTGGGGTGAAGGCCAGAGGTGAGGGGTGAGAGGATTCACCAGAGACACAGTGGGGAGCAGAATAGGTGGATCCACTGAAATAGACTGCTCAGGGGAGCATCCTGTCTGTTGCTCCTGGTAGACCAGAATCAAACTCATGCTGTGGTGGTTGAAAGTAGTTTCATAGCACTGTCTTTAATCCTTGTGACAACAGGGAAGCCCCCAAATTATTTATTTTTTAAAATAGGCAGAACACATGTAACTGAGTCAAAAAGGCAAGCAGAAAGCTCCTAGGGTAAGAACAGAATAGGAAAAGCCTCCGAGGGATAAGGAAGGCTCCCAGTAAGAGCAACAAACTTCATAGGGGACTAATCAACATTCTGGGTCTAGGGACAACAGGGTATTCAGGAACAAAAGTTATAAAGAAAAAGGATCCTAGGATAAGGGATGGCACACAGAGGCTTAATTTTGGGCACAGAGACATTAGGGTAGTGAGTGAGACCACTGAGAACTAACCAATCACACAGAGACTGATGGAGCTTAAGAATAATTAGGGAAAGAAGGTCTATATTCCCAGAGGCATGATTCCACTTCCACTTTGCCCCTCCCTGGCCTGGTTTCAATGGCCTGGGAGTCCCACTTTATTTCTGCTCCTTTCCTAAAAAAGTTTCTTAGTAAGCTTTTTATTTCTCTAACCAAACGTGCCTCTTTTGCTTGCTTTCCTGTGTGGCAGCAACATTCCTGCTGTGGCTTCATGAGACACCAACCTCTGGTGGTCTAGTGGCTGGGACTCAGTGTGCCAATGCAGCCTGGGATCAATCCTTTCCTGGGAAACTAGGCCTGAAAAACTGAAATTATGTATCACAAGTATTAGATATGTAATTTGTTAAATATCATTTTATGGACACATAACTGACTGTTGTAAAGTAAACAAGCTAGATATCTGGATTTTTTTTTAATGTACATTATAAATGGATCCCCCATTGATAAGTCAGAAAATTACTTGGTGGGAGGTACTAATAGGTGAGCTCTAGCTTATGGTATCATAGATGTGCAGCACTTGGTTCAATTTAAAACAGAAGAAACTAAAACCAATCACTTAGAGAAATGAAAAGAGATTCAGACAGGTATCCAGAAAAGTGAATAGCTATAAACGGTATGCTATATAAAGTGTTTGGCCATAGTATTGTTTCATCTTTTGAGTTATCATTGATTAACTGTCAAGAATATAGTGACATTTAGGCAATAGTCAGTAGTTCATTTCCATGGAAAATGTTTCCAACTTCAATGTGTATATTTCATGCCCTATAATTAAAATGGTAGAAATGCCCTTTAAGAGTCATATTGTTTAAAATTAGTTCCTACTGATATAGACACTTCCCACAGATGGGAAAAAAAAAAAAAAACAACCTTGTTTTAAGTGCTGAAAAAATGCAGAAGACACCAAAATATTGTTGAAAAGACTGTCAAGAACATGATATCAACTCTGATGGAAACAACTTGTGGAGATTTTCTAACAGTGCCCCAAAACAATTCACATGGAGATTGTGTTAAAAGTCTGCTCTGATTCAGTACATCGGGGGTGATCCATAATCTTCTACCTCACAAATCATCTGCTGTGTGATGTAGATACTGCCAGTCTGCTGACCACACTGTACTTAATTGGTAAAACTTAGAAGAAATTGCTACAGGGCAGGGAGAGAAGGGCACTACTGAACCCCAAACCTGCCTGCTCTAAATAGGTTCTGCCACCCATTGCATCAAGACAAAACCTATTATAAGACCTTTAATGGAAAGGAACTTTATACAATTAGTGTGCAATACAGAAAGTCAAAGAATATAGTTCTTAAACACCCAACATTACCCATCCCCATGTGGGTAAAAGTCCACCCAAAAGAGATTGGCCTGAAGCAAGGACTGAAAGCCTGCCACAAGTCTAAAGCACACTCTGGAAGGGGTCCATAGAAAAGAGATAGAAAGGGCCAGACAAATCTGGGAGGAAAAGAGCAAAATCAAAATCAAGATAAATGCTGCCATAATGAACCTCCACAGAGATCTCTCACCCACATCTGTTTCAACCAGGCATGGCCTGGAACAAGAAGTAAGTGTAGTTTCTTCACATGTGTCTCTGTTCCATGTGCCTCCCTCAGGTCTCCTTTGGCTCTCCACCCTACTTCCTTTCTCTTCAGACTCCTCTCTAGATTCTTCTATTTTCTAATTTTCTATTCAGCTTCACCCACCTTTGAGTAAGGAACATGCAATGTCCCTTTTTTTTTTTTTTTTTTTTGTAACTGGACAACCCAGTTACAAAATGTCCTTTTAGGTGCATTTATTTAACATAATAAATATGTGAATTTAAGAATAATCGTGATAAAACTTGCTCTTCTTTCTCCTCACTTTTTAAATGTAAGATGTACCGGTCTGGAAACTTGAGGTGACAGAAATATAAGAATACTGACTGCAAATGTGGAGAGTCTAACAAAATTTAAAATTTCTACTTAGAATTGTGATGAGAATTATATTAAAATAGTAAATATGGGCCCTTCCTGGTGGCGCAGTGGATTAAAGCACAGCACTGAGAATCTAAAGCCGCTTCCCAATGAGTTCGATTCCCGCCTGCCCCGGAGGTGGCCGCATGGTGTGGCAGACCTCTCCTGACCCTCCCGCTGCTCCCCTCAGCAGTGTACTTCGTCCATTTGCCTGTTCTGTTCCCCACTCTGTCTCTGGTGAAGCCTCTCACCGCCCCTGAGCATCTGGCCTGTACCCCAGTTCTGCATGCACAAATAAATAAATCTTTAAAAAATATAGTAAATATGATGGTACAGTAACATTCAAAAACATTAGTCTGACTTTTCTCCTCTCGTAATTATATTACTTTTCCTAACTGAGTTAATACATGCTAGGTTTTATTTTTGTCTTTAGACCTAAATGGTTTTAGGTCTCAAAACATTTACCATCTACTTTTCAACATATTTTTCAGTAGTTTGGAACAAATTTGATTTTGGTTAGTTTGAAATGTTAATGAGAAGTTTTAAACTGTAACATACCTGAAGAACAAAACTCAAAGGAGTCCCCATCAGTTTAAGCTGGGGAAACATTACTGTAGAAGTTCACTCCTGTGGCAACAAGCTAATAGAAAGGAGAAATCATACATGCCACTAAACTAGTTTGAGTATACTGCTCAATCTATCTCATTTTCTAAGTGCCTCACCTTACATGTTTTCATGTAGATTTTAATGAAAAATTAAAATAATTGCATTTTTCTCTTTTTTCTGTTTCAGGATATTCTGTATCAATAACAATTTTACAGCATTTGCAAACATTTTAACCACTGCCACTCCTAAAATTAACTGAGATACTGTTCCTGGGGTGGAAAGAGATGCTGAATAAAAAGGCAGATGCTTACTATACCACATTACTATTGCAAATTCACTGGCACCTATAAGAACCAAAAACCCAGATCTCAAAGATCATGAATTCTGGAGATCTTTCCACTAAAAAAAGGCTACTGGCAGCAAAGAAATTGGGAGATCTGAATATTATTACAAGGGATTGGCAAACATCTTTATATCCTCTGGTATGCCAATTGCTTTTTCAATCTCACCTAACTTCACCTGCCTCCTTTGGGATTGTCCAGGTAAGTTAGTGACTATTTTCTAGAAAATTATGTGCCAGATGGCACTTTAAGAGTTGGAAACCTGGATCTTAAAACCATGTTATAAAAACCATGCTACAAGGTAATGAAATCACTTAAAAAATACTTTTCTGCTGCAATTACTTTAAAATTATCCAGTGTTTTCTCTGATTTACAGTGTATATCACAATGTATGTATCTACTTCACTGTGTTGTTAATTAAATTGAATTAATTTCATTTTTTAAATTTAAATTGTTTTTGTTTTTTAGAATTTAGCAATTTGTTTTTGTGGAATGACTTCTTGTAAAAGTAGGATTATGTCATTACTAAGAGTTATAGCATTGAAATCAGACATTTGAGTTAAACTCTTATTTTAGAAAAGTCATTCATCTCAGTAAGCATTATTTAACTGTGAGTAATAATAGAACTTAATCTCACAAGGAGCTAGGTAGTTGGAATTAAAGAAATATAAAAGCTTATTTTTGTAGTAGACCCTTTCGTAGAAAGCAAAATAGATTACATAAATATATTTTTCCCCAACGTTCAGTTATAGATATTTTATGGTTTAGGAAAAAGTCAAAAAAGGAGAGACGATTGAGTCTTTAGCCTCAATAAATAAATAAATAAACACACCCAAGGACTGTAACACATTGGTCTCTAGGAAAAGAGAGGTTACAGGTTCCCTGCCCCACTAAATGGAACTGATCCGGTAAGAGATGAACCTGGAGAAAAGTCTGGGGAAGGAAAATGGGGAGAAAAGTATGGAAACCAAGAAGGAGACATGGAGGAGGCACATGGAGGAGAGAAAAAGCAGTTCTTGTTTTTTGGTCCTGGATTGGTTGAAACAGATGTGGGTGAGAGACCCATGGGGAGGTTGACTATGGCAACATTTATCTTGATTTGTCCAGATGCTGCAGATGGCAAAAGCTATTTAAAGTAGATAGGTTTGGGGGTTCTGGGATGGCCCCTCCCTTTCCTGTAACAGGATAATTAAAAATAAAACACCCAAATCTAATCTAACTAAATATACATTTCTTCGGTAAAACTTAGAGCATGTAAGTGATTTGAACATAATGTGAACAAACTGTGTATCCTCTGTCTCTGACCAGAGACAGAAAGCTAGTAAAGCCATCTACTAGATTTAAAGACAGAAAAGACTCTTCTCTGACGTAGCCATGTATCTGGAGCCTGCCAGTAAACCGACTATTCAGCATCCACTAATGAACAAAGAGCCAGCTAAAGAAGAATTCATCGACAATGAGGCTTTGCACATCTACAATTATGAAGACTTAGCAATTGTTCCCTCACCCCCGCACATGGATAACATCTTTAGATGAAGATAACTTAGAAAATCAAAATATCTACAAGTGTAAATGAAAACCGGAAGTCAAGAATATTTACATTTTACTATCAAAGATTCACAGTTGCTTTTATTCTTCTCCAGACATGCTACACTTTGATACAGCAAACTCAAATATGTACCTAACAGAACAGTTCTCACAGAGCAAAATTTCTGTCAGTGTTTTCCATTTCAAATCCTCACTTTGAGTATCTAATAAATGAGTTGCTTAACTATCACTGACACTTGTGATTTAGTTAACAGTGACATAAAATGGGAGAAAAGATCCATAAAATTTTCCAGTAGAGTTCATTTTGAATCAGAAATTGTTTAGGTGAATTTTTGAGACATCCAGGTGCTAGAAGCCCTCATGTTTCCCTAATTGCAATATGTGCTTCCATGCCTCTTAAACCACAACCCCACAATATTCTCTTCCCCTCTAGTTAGAAAACTCCCACTTGTCTTTTAAAACCTCATTCAGTAAGCACTAATGTTATTTACAGAGCATCAGTGACATATTCAAACACTGCTGAGTATTGTTTTCTCCCACTGCCTTAAATATATATATATATATATATATGCAGTTGCAATTTTTTTTCAGGAAAGTAATTACATTTATTTGTGATTCTCTGACCAAGCATCTGGCATGTAATGAACAAGAATGGATCAAATTTGTGTATAAGTGTATTTTTATTTGAATTTATGAATCTATATATGACTGAAGGTGGCATGTTGACTAACTTAAGATGAAAATCATTTTAGAGATAGAATTTGGTGGTGTGAGAGTACAGTTTATAAACACAGGTGAAGGGTAAAAACACAGGAAGAAAGGTGTAAGACATGTTACCTTCATCAAATTATCTTGAATTATTATATGCATGAAAAAGAAACTGAAATCAGAACAAAAATTGTGGACTAATGCAGGTGTAAATCTGGAGACAATTTGTTGCTTATAAATAACAGTAGGAACAACTAGGTAAAACTCTGTGCTTAATTAAATCTTTCTTCTTTCTAACCCTTCCTGCCTTAAAATACTTGCTGTGCCCATAGAATTTCTGTCTTATCTCCACAGGGAGTTTAGGCTGCCCAAGCCAAACCATTAAAGGTAGTTTACAAAGAAATCCAATTCAGATAGATGAGAATTCTCTTCTCAGCAAGGGACTTAGAGTCACAGATATTCTGCTTCTGGTACTCTTCTCTAAAGATTTTTTCCAAAAATAGTCAATATCAAAGGTCACACATTTAAAAAGTCACTTGGAATCAGATGCCTGAGGAAAAATACCCAGGAGAAAATGTTTTGGCAAGCATGTAAAGCTTTTCATTGAGTTGGCGACTAGACTGACCACCAAGCAGAGCAGATGTGTCATTTTAGAGGTGGGAACAGACTTCCTTTTCCTACACACTGTCTCACCTGCCCCCTTTCCAAGACAGAGATGCATCATCCCCTCTTGTGGGAGTGGGGGTGCTATGCTGACCTATACTGACATACACAAACTATGGAAAAGAAAGGGAGGGGGGGCTGTAAAATTAACACACTGTTGGTGGCTACAAACTCTCAAGTATTGAGCAGGGCTTTGTTTTTTTTTTGTTTGTTTGTTTTTGTTTCATTGATGCATACAGAACTTGGGTACAGGCCAGAGGTGCAAGGATACAGACTGACTGACGAAGTACACTGCTGAGGGGAGCAGAGAGCGGGTCAGGAGAGGTCTGCTGCCCCATGTGGGTCACCTCCCCACCAGGAATGGAACTCTCACTGAAGCAGCTGAGACTAGCTTGCAGTGCTGCACTTTTACCGGGCTGTGCCACTAGGGAGGGCCCAAGCCGAGCTTTTAATTTACATATTGTCATTATGTCTAATTATCTGATTTATAGAGGAAAAAACTCTAGTTCAGAGAAGTTAAATGACTATCTCTGTCATACAGACAGTAAGTGTGGAATTTAACCGTAGGTCTTTCTGACCTAAAACACTATTATTAAAATTACTCCTCATTAGTTTAAGACTTAGTATATTACATTTGCTCTATACTTTCCAACTATTATGGTAGAAGTATGGTTGGCTAAGTGAAAAAACAGAAAGTACTGAAGAATGATGCATACTGGTGAGTGCCTAAGAAAGAGAACAATAAAATGCTGAAAGAAAAAGAAAAAAAAAAAAAAGATACAAAATCCAGTTTTAAAATGTTGATTGTTATTATGGCCTACCCATCACAAATCAACTTTCCTTTAATAAAAAAGAATTTAACCATCTCAACCTACCATAACTTTCTACATGTTTTAAGAAATTTACTCATTGTTTTCAACACAAGAAGATTCCATCTGTGTAAGTATTTGTGTGTGTGTGTGTATTTAGATGTGTCTTACCATTATATTTCAAAACATGAAATTATAAATGGGATACATAATATACAAAGCAAGATATATACACAAAATATTATATACTTGTATGGGTATATGTAAGTGCATGCTTAACATGTAATTTTTTTAAACTTCAAGTGAAACAGAAATGTCCCAGCAATCTCACAGAATACAAAGCCATCAAAAGAACCACCACATATAGTCTATTAATGCAATATTTACAGGAGCATTATTGATAACAGAATTACTTATAAACATCATTATAATAAAATGCCTTCCATTTTATAACTGGAAGCAGTTAAATCTCTTTTGACAGATAAATGGATCAAAAAGATGTGTTACATGTATTAACATGGAATATTGCATTCCCCAAAACAGGTTGAAAGGCAACCATTTTCAATAAAATGAATGGAATTTGAAAAAAAAATACAGCAAAAGATGAATACAAATTTTAGACAGTCATGTAACAGGCAATTCACAAAACAAAACACTTTCAAACACTACTGGACACCAATACCCAAGTAGACATGAGAATAAGAGAGAGGGTGGAATAAAAGAGATAATAGATTATTTCTTGCATTAAAAAGTACATTTTAAAGACATTTTGCAACATTGCATATACCACCATTTTGTTTGACAGATCACTGGGAACAGATGAATAGTAGATTAATAAACTGCATAAAAAATATAGCAAGTAAAATATAATGCATGACACAATATCACCCTTTTTAAATATAATTCAAGCAAAACATTCAGCATCATTTAATTTATTAAATAATAAATATGTGCCATTAATATTTCCATTGATTTCCAATCCAGTATCTCCAATTTTATTTTTCCTTCCTTAGAGACTTCTTCTTTGGCATTCTCCAAAATAATTAAGTTTATTGATAGTTTCTGCTTTCCATCCCCAAGTGAGTTAGTTCATCTGCTCCCAAGACTATACCACAGACATCTGAGTTTTTCTAAACTTTCAAGTTGCTGATGGTGATGCAGCCTTTATGAAAAACAGTATTGGAGGTGTTGCAAAACATTAAAAATTGATCTTCCAATTAATCCAGCTATCCACTCCACAGCAACAACCTCAAAAATAAAAATAAGAAGAAGAAGAAGAAAAATTAAAAGAAAAAAAATAATTTAAAAGGAAACTTGTTCTCTTATGTTTACTGCATCACTATTTACTATAGCTATATTGTAGAAACAACCTAAGTGCTCCAGAATAGACAGTGGATCAAGATGTGGTATATATCACAGATTATTATTTACTTATCAAAAAAGATAAAGTCCTACTATTTGTGGCAACATGGATAGTGTTGAAAGAGATAATGCTAAGTGAAGTAAGTCAGAAGGAGAAAGGTTAATACCAGATGGTATCTCTAATATGTGGAACATGCATTAAATCAACTAAGTCACATTAAGACCAGTTTAAAAGCTGAAGTGTGAAACCTGATTATGCGATGAAAGCACTAAAAGGGGAAGGTGATAGGGTAGGAGTAAAAACCATCAGGGAAGTTAGCACAATGAAATTCCTGTGGACTATGGGTGGTTTAGATGGGTATACTGAAGTGGTAATTCCTGATGGAAGTATACAAATATATACCTCATATTTAAAAATATATATTTTAAATATATATTTAAAAATAAATACATGATTTAAAAAAATAATAATAATTTATGCCAGGAAATAAGCAAAAGTCTTTCTCATCTTTCATTTAATACTGAGACTGCAACTGAATAATGAAACTTGTCAAAGACATTTTATAATAATTTATGATCACATTATCTCCAGTTTTGCTTTAATGAAGCTTTATATCTCCATGAGTTCAGAAGGACCCATGTCTCTAAAAGTTGTTTAATATAGTTTTACAGAGTGAGCATCTATCATTATATTAAAATATGAAGATACTGTACCTTGGAAATTTTAAAATAAGTTAACAATTTTGTGTATTTACTATAGATTTATCTTTAATAAATGTCAGTAAAGTGTACATTTTAGGAAACAATCCAAATTTTTGTACAAATCATGTGTATTTTACTTCATACTAAAGATAGAAAATTCTATCTTCATAGATAAATTCAACCTACTTAATGACCATTAGTATAGTAACTATAAGACATGTATGAATAAATCTTTAAAAGGGCATGTACTTGCCCTTGAAAAATGAATTGTTTGAAATGTATAACACCCTCTTGGGAAAGTAAAGAAAAACAATTTTCAAACTATTTTTAAATTTTCAAAATTATTTTGTTTTTGTTTCTTTAGGTAAGCTCTAATTATTGTCATCAACATTCAATCGTCAATAGTAGCTTACTATGCTTCTAACAATTATAAAAAATTGAAATATTCATGTTCTTTATTTATTTATTCACACAGAACTACGGACAGGTCAGAGGTGCAGGGGCAGTGAGAGGATTCACCAGAGACAGAGTGGGGAGCAGAACAGGCAGACTGACAAAGTACACTATTGAGGGGAGCAGTGGGTGACACATGAGAGGTCTGCCACACTATGTGGATCAACTCCAGGGAGTAGTTGAACATGCACTGAGGTAGCAGCTGCTAGCTTGCAGTGCTGAGTCCTAACCCGTTGTGCCACCCGGGAGGGCCTAAAATATACATATAGGTATATATATATATTAAGATTTATTTATTTATTTTTTTATCCATAAAGAACTAGGGTACAGGCCAGAGGTGCAGGGGCTGTGAGAGGATCCACCAGAGACAGAGTAGGGAGAAGAACAGAAAGGTCAAACAAGTACACTGCCGAGGGGAGCAGCGGGAGGGCCAGGTGATGTACCATGTGGATAGCCTCCCTGGTGGGAATCAAAATCTCTCCTAAGCAGCCGTGGCCAGCTTCTCAGTGCTGCACTTTAACCTGCTGCACCACCGGGGGGTGGGGGGGGTGGCACTCATGTTCTAGTTTTTTATAAATAGTTTAATTTTTATAATGAAAAGTATAGGGAAACAACTGCAAATTGATCTTGTTCTCAGGGACTTGATTTATTCATTGAAACGTTCTTAGAGGGCTTTCCCTGCTGGTGCAACGGTTTAGGACTCAGCACTGTAAGCTAGCCGTAGCCTTTTTACCACAAGTTTGATCCCAGGACAGGGAGGTGACCCACATGGCACAGCAGATATTTCCTGTTTCCCCACTGCTCCCCTAAGCAGTGTGCTTCTTTGATCTGCCTGTTCTGCTCCCCACTCTGTCTCTCTGGTGAATCCTCTCACTGCCCCCACATATCTGGCCAGTACCCCCATTCTGCATGCATAAATATTTTAAAAAAGAAAGAAAAAAAAAACATTTTACAAAAACTCTGATAGATGTTTTCAGAAAATGGGAACATGTGGTTATAAAAGTATTTTAGATAATGATAATGCCTTTTCAAGAAATATTAATATAAAAATCATGTGCTAGTGTAAAAGGGTGGTCCCAGGAAGAGGGGAAGTTCCAGGCTCCCTGCACCACCCAGAAGGAGGATGGAGCTGAGCAGAGAAGAAAAATAAAGAAGAAGGAAGCAGGATGGAGAGCCAGGAGACCTGAGGAAGCCACATGGAGCAGACAGCATGTGATGAAGAAACTGTTCTTGTTTATTGGCCCTGTGCTGGTTGAAACAGATGTAGGTAAGAGACCCATGGGGAGGTTGACTATGACAACTTTAATCTTAATTTTGATTTTGCTCTTTTCTTCCCAGACTTGTCTGGCCATTTCTGACCTTTTTCTATGAGTCCCTGCCAGAAGGAGTTTTAGGCTTGTGGTGGGTTTTCAGACTTTGCTTTGGGCCAATACCTTTCAGTGGTCTTTTACCCACCAGGGGATGGGTAACTTCAGGTGTTTGATTTAGAAATTATATTCTTTGTCTTTTCCGTATTGTATATTCATTATCTTAAAATCCCTTTCCATTAAAGTTCTTATGTCTTGCCTTGCTGTGTTCAATGTCAGAACTTACTTAGAGCAGGCAAGATTGTGGATTCAGCCGTGTCCCTCTCTTCCCTGCCCTTTAACACTAGTATAATTAGGAAGTCAACTCTTTCTAGGATGACTAGGGGAGGCTCATTTTACTCTTGAATAAGAATTAGGCAGCATGTAAATATCTTTAAAAAGAGAGACAGCACACAATCTTAACTTTACATTGAAAGTTCTAAGATGTATGAACCTATATCTCTGGCTCATCTACAATGTTTTAGCTGTTACTTCAATTAAAAAATTAAAATCAGGCCCTCCCTGGTGGCACAGTGGGTTAAAGAACAGCACTGAGAACTTAAGCCACTTCCGCATGAGTTCAATACCCGCCTGCCCAGAGGTGATCCACATGGCTGCAGCAGACCTCTCCTGACCTGCCCGCTGCTCCCCTCAGAAGTGTACTTTGTAGATCTGCCTGTTCTGCTCCCTGCTCTGTCTCTGATGAATCCTCTCACCCTCCGCATCTCTGGCCTGTACCCCAGTTCTGTACGAATAAATAAATAAATCTTAAACAAATTAAAATCAAAATATTTGAAACTTAAAAAGAATAAATTTTCTAAAAGTATGCCAAGTGTAAAGGGTATAGTGTGAAGTGCCGGAGAACTGTCACAGAATTATAAATCCCATTGTGATCCTCATCTCCACTTTGACCATACTGTATCAGGCAACTGTTATAGTAATTTTATTTCTGACTAGCCTAATCCATTCAGGGCAACATTAACTGCAAACAGTTGAAATAATTCTACATTGTTACAATCTATAGATTTGCCATATAGTGGAAATGAAAAAATTCCAACAACATAGTTTTCAAAGTGTGGGGAAGTCATCTATTAAATAAATGGATTCTTTTACATAAAAACAAACAAATATATGTACTTCAAGAGATTACCACAGTGTTAGGTTAAATTTCTCTGAACTCTCAATAGACAAAAAGAAAACAGAGAAACAAAGTAACTACAGCAACAACAAAAACATTATGTAACATTTACAAAGTAACAAAGTATTTTCTTAACCCCCCCAACCCACCCACCCCACCATACCTACAGAACAACTACCAGTAGTCTGAAACTTTGATGTTTCAGGCTATTATACAGAGGAATACAATGTGAAGCAACGGTATTTGATGACTCTCAGACTGAGAAATCCCAAAAGGTCAAAGTTTATTCAATGTAAAGCAAAGTGAATGGCTTTGATAACAGAACTTCAACAGTGGATTAACTGTTAGACTATACACTAAGTAGATCTGAAATTAGAGAAAAATATACTCTTGTGATCTTCTGAACTTAACAACTTAGGCTCTTTTCAAGGAGAGACTCTACACCAGGGTGAAATAGCACCCTGTGGTGAAAACTAAGCAGGATATATACGCAGAAGTAATTACTCAAATCAAAACAGAGAAAAAGAAAGGAGACACAATACCATAAGGGAAGAATAAAAAAAAAATAAAAGTAATGAAACAATGGCTTCCCTGGTGGCACTGGAGTTAACTTATCAACACTCTAAAGCTATGGTCAGCCACTGCAGCAGGAGTCCAATCCCTGGCCAGGGAGATGACCCACATGGCCTAGCAGACCTCTCCTGACCACCTGCTGCTCCCCTCAGCAGCGTACTTCATCAATCTGCCTGTTCTGGTCGCCACTCTGTCTCCAGTGATTTCTCTCACCCCTTGTACCTCTGGCCTGCACCACAGTTTTGTATGCATAAATAAAAACACCTTCAAAAATAAATAAAAATGACCTGTTTTTTGTTTTTTTTGTTTGTTTTTTTTGTTTGTTTTTGTTTTTGTTTTTTTTTACTGTCCTTTGTACCATTCTTTAGTTGGTTTGGTTGCATTCTTGATGTCAGCATCTCATGTTCCCAGTGTGAGACCTGGTCTCTCATTCCAAAGTGCAGCAGGCTTATTTGCAAATGAGACTTAATCTATCTAATCTAAGAGTGGTGACACAAGTTGCTTTTTTCTATGTTCTCTATTTTATATGTTCTATGTTCTCCAGAACCTCAGAGTTACAAAACATGGCATAACAACACCACCAGTCTAAAAGAGCAATTTGGTCATAGATGCCTGGGACAACAGTTCACAGTGGAGACAGACTAGACTGTCTGAAACCATGGAGAAAAATCTAGGAGACAGTTTTAGTGGAAAATTTGGGCAGTGAATATGAGAGTGAGAAGAGAGATTAGAATGCCATATGCATGCCAAGGGTACAGGCACGTTAAAAGGGAATCTAAGAACTTGAGCTTTGAATTTGAGCTGATTTGTTGGCTCAGTGCAAGTCTAGCTAAGTGTTTAAGACCAGCTCCAATATGAGGCCCAACAACAAAGTTGGGGGAACATGGTTATTTTCTTATTTATTTGATTTCATTCTTTATAAACTGGCATTCAAGCTAACATATGTTAAATTGCTAAATAAACATAGAGGTTTTAATCACCAATTACAACAACGAAAATGAACATTGCAAAAGTAGGTCTGAAAAGTCACTTAACAAATGTGTTTGTCCCTCATACAACTAATTCTGTGAAGGCAAAGAATGTGGTATTCAAAATTAAATGCAAATATTAAACTGTCCATTTTCAATGAAAATCATATAGCATACAAGGAAGTATACAGTTTATTGAACAAAACCAGAATTTAAGAAAAACCCTTAAGAAATTTAGACAAGGGGTTTTCTAAAAAAGATTTAAAATTACTTGTCTTAAATGTAGAGGAAGAACTAAAGCAAAACTTAGGGGAATGACTAAAAGAAATAAAGGAAATGATAAATGAACAAAGTGAGATACTCAATAAATACACAGAAATCATTAAAAAAGTAACTTTCTATTGTAGTCTCAATATAGTTGTCTCTGTTATATATATATATAAATCATTCCCTCTATCAGTATTGACAGCTTCACTCCTGCCTTTCCCATTTGGATTTTTTTTTTTTATTCTGTTAGCCTAATTGTTCTGGCTACAACTAAATAATAAATGTGAAAAGTGGTGAAAACAGCCATACTCTCTTCTATCTTAACTTTGAGAATATGTCAGCTTTTTACCAATGAATATGCTGTTTGCTATGTGCTATAATATGGTCTACATTATGTTGATATAGCATCCCTCTACACCAACTTTATGAAAATATTTTATCATAAATGCATGCCCCTTTTGTCAGAGGCTTTTTCCTTCATAAAGATGACCATATGGTTTTATCTTTATTTTTGTTGATGTGATACATCACATTGAAAAATGTGTGGAGGGCCCTCCCTGTTGGGCCTGCAAGCTAGCCACATCTGCTTCAGTGTGAGTTCAATCCCTGGCCCGTGAGCTGATCCACATGGTGTGGCAGACCTCTCCTGACCCACCTGCTGCTCCCCTCAGCAATATGCTTCGTCATTTGCCTGTCTTGCTCCCCACTCTGTCTCTGATGAGTCCTCTCACTGCTCCTGCACCTCTACCCTGTACCCCAGTTCTGTAAGCATAAGTAAATGAATTTTAAAAAAAGAAAAGAAAAAAAGTGTGGATATTGAACAATTCTTCAAACCCTTGAACAAATTCTATTAAATCAATGTATTTGATCATGTTAATATATTATTGGAACACATTGCATTAATTTTTATTATGAACTCTTCCATATATGCTTATCATGGGTATTGTCCTGCAATTCATTTCTCATGTTGTTTTCTGGTCTGGTTTTGGTAACAGGGCACGTAGTCACAAAAACTGAATTTTGCCAGTAATTTCCTCATCATCTATTATGTGGAAGATTATGAGGGCTGATATTGATTTTTCTTTGAATATTTGCTTGAACTCACCAGAACAGCCATCTGGTCCTTGGCTCTTGTTTATTGGTATGTTTTATTGATTATGCATTTGTTCTTGTTGCTAAAAAATGTTCTATTCAGATTTTTCTATTTCTTTATGATTCTGCCATGGGAAGTTATATGTTTCTATAAATGTATCAATTTCTTTTATATTTTCCACTTTGTTACCATATAAATGTCCTTAGTTATCTCTAATCATTCTTACTACCTCAGTTGTAAAAGTTGTTACTGGGCCATTCCTGGTGGCGCAGCAGGTTAAAGCACAGCACTAAGAAGCAAAAGCCAAAAAAAAAAAAAAGAAGAAGCAAAAGCCACTTAAGCATCATGAGTTGTGATCCCTGCCTGCCACAGAGGTGACCACATGGCTGGGCTGGGCAGAACTTCCTGACCCACCCGCTGGTCCCCTCAGCAGTGTACTCCGTCAGTCAGTCTGTTCTGCTCCCCACTCTGTCTCTGGTGAATCCTCTCAACATCCCTGTACCTCAGTTCTGTATGCACAAATAAATAAATCTTAAAAAAAAAAAAGTTGTAACTTTCACTGCTGAATTTATTGATTTTAACACTCTCCCTTTGTTCAATGGTGTGTCTAACTAAGGATTTTTCTATTTTATTTACTTTTGAAAAGAAAGTGTATAATTTCATGGATCTTTTCTGTTATATTTTTAATTTATACTTCATATATTTCAGTGTGTCTTTTTAAATATTTTCCTTCTTTTATTATTCTTTTCCTAGTCCTTGAAAAGTAAAATCAGATTTTTAATTGACCCTGAAGTCTTCAACAAAAATTAGAATTAATATAAAAGTTCACCAAATTAGCAAAATTAAAATTAAAATACAAAAATACACTGTATTTCTATACACTGATAGTGAGTCATCATTAAGACAGATTAATTTAAAAATTGGGCTTACAATTACATCAGAAAGTATAAAGTAACAAGGCACCAATTAAACAAGGATGTGACATATTTGAACAGGAAAACTACAAGATACTAGCTTATTGGAAAATGTCAGCAAGCTACTCCATACTCATAGGTTGGAATAATTAATATTGTTAAAATATCCATATTACTCATAGATAACTATAGATACAATGAAATCCCTACAAAATTTAAAATTCCAATATTTTCCACAGAAATGTGACAATTTAAAAACTGAAATGACCATAACCACTAAATAGCTAAATAAATCTTAAGAAGTTAGAATAAGGTTAGAGGCATCACACTACCTGATTTCAGACAATATAAATTAATAATCAAAACAGTGTGGTCTGGCATAAACACAAATATATATCAATGGAACAGAATAGAACACCCCAAAATAATTCATACATATATGATAAATTAATCACAACAAAATGTGTCAAGATTGGGAAAGGACACTATCTTCAATACATGATGTTGGTAAAAACAGATAATGACATGCAAAAGAAATGAAACTAAACCCTTATCCCACACCATATGGACTTGACTATAAGACCTAAAACCATAACATATCTAGAAAAAAAAAATCACAAACTGCTTCTTGACAGTGGTTTTGGCAATGACTTAATTTGGCTCTGACCTTCATAACTGAATAAACACTGCTTTGGGATAGTATGATATTCATTTTGTACAGCTTTGATTTTGTCCAGTTATAAAGTCAATAAACTCTCATTATCAAATGGATAATTGGTCATACATACTCTCTAAAAGCTGATAAGCTTGCTACTGTGATACCACTGAATCAGAGTCGTTTCTCTTTAGTCCCTTAATTTTTGTATTATTACAACAATCCCACCCCTTTTAATCTGATAACTGCATTACTGTACATAATCCAGACTCTTGTTTGTATATTGCACTACTTTATTTTTTCTTTCAAAATCACTTTAGATTAAAACTTGATTTGTGTCTGAAAAATCGAGTGTCATCATATCCCTACCTCAAAAAACTTAACAATAGTTGGTTCAGTTGGCTACTGGTGGTCATTAATATAACCTCTCCATTTTCCCTTTACAATGAGTTATCTTCACAAAACAAAACAATAACAACAACAATAACAAAAACACTTTATCATTGGTAATTTACAAAAATGTTCAAGTAATACACATTACACTTCAGAGTACTCTCATAGGTTCACAAAGTTAAAGCCAATAAAATCGTTAATTAATATTGTAATTAAGGCCTCCCTGGTGGAGCAAAGGGTTAAGTCTCAGCAGCAGGAAGCTATTCAAAGTCACTACAGCATGAGATGGGAGCTAACCCACATGGCACAATAGATCTCTCCT
>NW_004567113.1:5661852-5662918 GCF_000260355.1 Condylura cristata
TTGGTCATTGATAATGCATATAAACTGTAATATATAGCCTTATATGTCCACAACTTCCTCCTTTTTTATTATTAAACAATTTTATTTCCTAAGGTAGTGATTTAGCTAAATACTTGTAAATTAGCACCTTGTAATAAAACTACTAATAAACAACAACATGTCAAATTTGCAAATTGTTTTTAATCAGACTCAAAAGTCAAGATAGGCTTTTGTTTGTTAATGTTTTTGATCAAGGCTTAAAAACTCACAAAAGACAAATAGCTTTTATACCCTAAAAAGTAATAATTTTCTAACTGATCTCTGCTGTGGACAGTTTTTGATTTTGACTGCAAACCTTAGCAAACTTTGTCATGTTCCAAAAAAGTATTAAAATTACTAAAAATGTCTATAAACTTGTCATCTTTTTCTTAAATTTGGATAGTTTTCTCATTTAGAATGCTTAAAAAATTTATGTCACAAACCAATGTATCAGTAGAACAATGTTCATTCTTAGAGCATGAAATTGACAGGAAAATTTAAACAGAACATAAAAATACTTATAAATTTTGTAAGTCCCACTAAATTCCTAAAATTTAGTGGTGCCAACTACAGGAAAACTATATATGATTTAAGCTGGCCCCTCCCTGGTGGCACAACCAACTAAAACAGCATTATCAAGCTGTCCAAAGCCACTGCAGCAATGTTCCATCCTCAGCCAGGGAAGTGAACCACATGGCACAGCAGACCTATCTGGTATTGCCTACTGCTCCCCTCAGCAGTGTATTTCAGGTCAGATGTCTACTCTGCTCTTCATTCTGTCTCACCCACCTACACCTCTGACTTGTACCCTAGTTCTTGTGTGAATAAGTAAATAAATAAATCTTAAAAAAATTACTTAAGCTAACTTTCTTCTCCAATTTTTGTCATTAGTATTAGATATAGTTTTATCATAGTAACAAATAGTTGCTTTTTCTGATATCTGTGCACATATATAGAATTATTATATTTAAATGTTTGTGGGAAATATTTACATATGTAAGTTATATTTACATATATAATAATTGTATTAAATTCTTAAATTGATATA
>NW_004567113.1:5664503-5672132 GCF_000260355.1 Condylura cristata
TCTGAGATAATTGATATTTTTCAATAATAGTAATTTATTATTTTGAGTTAATGTATTAAAAGTTTCATTTCATAAATCATTACAAAAGATAGAAAAATCCATAAGTTTCAAACTGGTATATATAGCCAGTCTTATAACCCTAAAATTCACCTAATGTGATTTTTTCAAAAGATTTATTTATGCATGCATACAGAACTGGGGTACAGGTCAAAGGTGCAGGGGCATTGAGATAATTCACAGAGACAGAGAGCCAAACAGGCAGATCGTCCAAGCACAATGCTTCGGGGAGCAGCGGGAGGCTCAGGAGAGGTCTGCAGCGCCATGTGGATCACCTCCAGAGCAGGTGGGGATCAAATTCATGCTGAAGTGGTTTTAGCTTCTTAGTGCTATGCTTTAACTGGCTGTACCACCAGGGAGGGCCCACCTAATGTGGTTTTAAAGTAAGCAGCTTTATGATAACTGTTTCAAAAATCTCAATATTCTTATAAAAACATAAAGTTTTGAAAAGTTGGAAAATGTATAATACAATCTCTTAACAATAAAGGGCTGATCGATTTGAAATTAATTAATCTGTAATAGTATTCTATATATAGCTAAATAATCAATTATCCTGTCAAATATCATCCAATATATTTCATGTGCTTTAATAAATCAACCTGGGAAGAAAATGGAAAATGCACTTACTTTAAATAAATTACAATGTAACTTTAAAATATGGATGCTTAATGTTTATTTTGTTTAGTTTACTTGCCAGCAGCAATCTCATACCACAGTACCTAAATACATGCTCACACAAATACACTCACACACTTATGCACCTCTCAAATAGATTCTATTTTCAGGAAATAACTACTTCCTCTCCACAGAATTCCATCCTAGCATTTGTATTTTGTGTCTCAATACAAAATTTCTTAAATTTTCCATGTCCAGAATATATATATATATATCACTGAACTAATTTTTATATATATTTCTAAAAGACATAACTGAATAAATATATAACTATATATCCACGAACCAATAAATACACACATACACACACAACAGTGCGGTAAGGTGGCAATAAACAAAAAGTTGGTTGATTTCTATATGCAATCAAAAAATTAAAAGAGAATGTATTCACTTCCATTTACAAAGACATCAAAAATAATTAAATATCTAGGAGTATACTTAAAAAACACAAAGTTATAGGACACTGTTAAATAAAAGAGGAGGAACAAAGTAAAGACATTCTCTGCTCAATTATTGGAAAAATAATATATTAAAGTGCCTATCTTACCCAAAGCAATATACAGATTAGGTGAAAAGCCCATCAAAGTTTCAAAGGGATTCTTCAAAGAAATAGAGAAAAAAACATTTTTAAAATTTATATAGAACCACAAAAGACCCTGATAGCCAAAGCAATACTAACAAAAAGATGTATCACACTCACAGACTTCAAATTCTACTACAAATTATGGTCCCAAATAGGATGAGGTGGGGATAAAAATCAATATAGAAACCAATGAAACAGAATTGAGAGTCTGGAAGCATTATATGGACAGTTAATCACAAGTGACTATAGTTGAAGACAATGGATGCCTTATTACTGGGTCTGGTGAGGTAACATACACATGAGTAAGTGGGATGCTAGATTTTGGAATCATATATACAACATTGCAAATCAATGTTACCTTAATAAAAATATATGCATTTTTAAAAATGTATGACCAAAGATCCAAGGATATACAATGGAAAAAGGAAAATTTCTTCAACAAGTGATATTGGGTAAAATAAAGAGCCATATATAAAATAAAGAAGCTAAATCACTTTCTCAAACCTTATTGAAATAGGGGCCTCCCTGGTGGCCCAAGGGGTTAAGTCTGAGAACGATGAAGCTATCCAAAGTCAGAGAGGTGACCAATATGGCACAACAGACATTTACTGTCTGCCCACTGCTCCCCTCAGAAGTATATATCAAGCAGTCTACTTGTTCTGCTCTCTACTCTGTCTCTGGTGAATTTTCTCCCCTCCACTCGCCTACCCCTGGCCTGCTCCCAGCTCTTGTATGCATAAGTAAATTTTTTTAAAATCTTAAAAAAAACTTACAGAAATATGGCCCTTCCTGGTGGTGGAGCAGGTAAAAGCACAGCACTACGAAGCTAAAGCCACTTCAGCACGAATTTAATCCCTGGCCCCACAGGAGACCCACAGGGTATGGTAGACCTCTCCTGATCGGCCCACTGTTTCCTTCAGCAGTGTATTTCATTTAATCTGCCTGTTCTGCTCCCCACTCTGTCTCTGGTGAATCCTCTCACTGCCACTGAAACTATGACCTGTACACCCCAGTTCTATATTCATAAATAAATAAATCTAAAAAAAAAAAAACTTACAGAAATAATTGACTCAAAATTAAATTTGACATTAGACTGGAAATCAGAAAATACATGGAATAAAGTAGCAAAACACCACAACATTGGTTTCAGGAATGTCTTTGGAAACTCTGCACTTACTATAAGAGCTGCAAAAAGCCAAATTATACAAATGGGATTATATAAAACAAACAAACAAACAAACAAAACAAACAAACAAAAATTTCTACAGAGTTAAAAACAATCACTATTACAAACAAAAAAATATTTGTGCATCATACATTTGAAAGGGCTAATATCAAAGATCTCCAATAATGTCACTGTAGATCAAAAACAATTCAAACAACAGATCAAAACTCAACAGATCAAAAACAACTCAAACAAAACTGGATAGAGAAGCTAAATAGGTATTTGTCTAAAGACATACAGATGGCCAACCTACACATCACTAAAGTGCTCATTAACACTTAGCATCAAGGAATTGTAAATCTAAATTACAATGAGATAACACCTCACAATTTTGAGAATGATCCCTATCAAACAGATCAGAAGTAATTATTCTGGAAAGATGGGGAGCAAAGAGAGAAGAGGATCCAAAAGGCTAGAGTAGAAGATTATGAATGAGTTGGTGCTTGGTATTGTATGGGAACATGCATTCAAAGAAGTGTGAACCTATATATTTGAATCATATAGCACATTGTAAAGTAATATAACCTCAATACAAAAATAATGGAATAAAATGAAACCTTGAAAAAAAAAATATGCTACCATTTTGGTAAATCAATCCTTACTCAGAAAGCTAAAATCGAATTTAAAAGATTCCATCTTAATCTTCCAGTTTCTAAAATGTGACAGAAGTAAACTTGAAGCTGTTGACAGTGGCTATTTTCACCCATGTAAGCTAGAAAGAGAAAATGTGCCCAGAATAAAAAAGAAATTTTTCAGTCAAGGAGATTGGAGAAAAAGATGAAGCAAATGGATTTCTAGGGGTCTCCTCCAAACTGCTTCAGTCTTACTTGGTTATACTGTGCTCTAGAACTTTGGTTGTAGAAAATGTACTGAATGGCCCTCCCTGGTGGCACAGCAGGTTAAAACACAGCACTAAGAAGCTAAAGCCACTTCCGCAGAGTTCGTATAGTTTGATCCCTCCCTGCCCCAGAGGTGACCACATGGTGTGGTAGACCTCTCCTAACCTGCCCACTGCTCCCCTCAGCAGTGTACTTCTCTATCTTCCTGTTCTGCTCCCAGCTCTGTCTCTGGTGAATCCTTTCACCCTCTGCATCTTTGGCCTGTACTCCAGTTCTGTATGAATAAATAAATATTTTTTTTAAATGTACTGAATGACTATGACAATAATTTTAGGGTTAACTCTTGCATAGACGATAGACAGATACAGAGATATACAGAAACATCACAAACAACTAAAATGATATGAAATAAAACACAATAAATCACTAAATGACTGACTTCATGAAGATAAAATATTTACACAAAAGAAGCTAATTCCTTCTAAATTAAGAACTTAAAAATTTCTAACAGTATAAATATGCACACCTTCCTAGATTGTGTGTAATTATTTCTCTGGAATAAGTGAAGACTACAATGATTATTTAAGCTTTTTTTTTCCCCAGAAAGATTACTGATTTTTTATGATAGTATACTTAAAATTCAGAAAATATAGCCTTATTATACAAAGAACCGAATGAAATAGAAGATTGTCAACCTCAAAAGGAGATAATTTTGATTTTCTAGACTTGTTTTATAAGATACAGGGGACAAAACAAAAAGAAATGGGGCTTCTGTGCCAATCGCTGGTTTGTGTTTTGGATTAAACCAAAATGACAAAACCTCCTGATGATGTAACAAGTTAAGAGGGAAAAAGTATTTTTTCTTTTTTTTTTTTTAATTCCCTATGTCAGACTGATAAGACAATGCCAAAGTGAATAGTTCCCCAATCAGTAGTTGCTAACAAAACTGAACAAGTTTTCTTTTGTGAAGTCAAACTCAAAAGAAACTTGACCAGTAATGATATTGTTTTAAATTTAATACTGTTTTCAGTAGTATACTAATAAGACTGGTGATTAAATCTGTTGAAAAAAAGTGTATATATTTTCAAGAAAGTAAAAATAGAAGTTAGAATATGCTTCTTTCTAGCATTTTGCTAATTTATAAGCATAATCAATATACCTTTAAGACCAGGACATTTGTGAAAAGATACAGATTTGAGATTTAATTTTTGAAAATATAAAGTATACAGATATTGAGAATAGCAGTAAGAGATTTTAAATAAATAAAATAAATCTTTGTGAAATTTCAAGTTTTCTTTATCATAGTATCATTTTGGATTTCAAAAGCTATGATTTGATATCAAATCTATAGTATCTTTGACCCTCTGATCATCAAAACTGAGATCTAATTCACAAGTCCAGTTAACTTGCTTCTGGTCAACAAAAATGTGGACAAAATGAAGTTGTAAGATGGCTGGGAAATAGTTTCTCCCTGAAACCATTTGTTTCAGTACGCACATATTACAAGTAATGTATATATGAAAGTTAAGCAGCCTCATAGAACGGTTCCAGATGAATATTCTAGCCACACAATAGTTGAGGTCCTGTTTGATAGCAGCATTTACCACCAATACATAAACTTTAGAGGGATGCTAAAAGTAGGTAAAATAATACTAAAATTAATATGAAATCAGCAAAACCTCAAATAGTCAAAGCAATATTAAGACCAATATGGGTATGTACGTGTGTGCACCTACCTATTACAGCATCACATTTCTTAATGTCAAAATATTTTCCCAAATTATAGCATTCTAAAAAATATCAAATCAACATGAAATAGACATAGAGAAATACAGGACAAAATAGAGAGTTCAAGAATAAACTCATCTATTTTGGTCAGCAAATCTTTTACAAGGGCTTCAAGAACACACAATGAGAAAAGGATCATCTCTCCACAGAATGGTGTTAGTAAAACTGGTCATTCACATGCAGAAGAATGAACTTAGAATGATTTCTTCTGACCTATACAGAAACCAACTCAAAATGGACTAAAGATTGATATATAAGATCTCAAACCAAACAATTACTAGAAAAAAATAGGAGAAAAGTTTCTAGACATTGATTTAAGTAACAGTTGTTTTGGATCTAATAGTTGTTTTGGATATGATTTCAGTAACTTAGATGACAACTGCACAAAAAGAAAAGTAATACTGCATCAACTGAAATTAATCTGCACAAGTGGGAAAAATAACAACAGTGAAATGCTATATATGAGAAGGAGAAAATATCTGCAAACCATATTCCCAATAAATGGTTAACATGGACAAAATAAAAGCACTTCCACATTTCATTGCCAAAAAAGAGCAAATAACCTAAAATAACCCAATTTAAAAAGTCAAAACACCGGAATAAACATTTCTCAAAGCAAGGCGTATGAATGATAACTGATATATGAGAAATGTTCAGCATGTCTAATCATTAGGGGAATTTAAATCAAACCACAATGAGAAATCACATGTTACAAAGGCTAGTTAAAAAGACAAAAAGACATGTTGGGAGGATGTGGAGCAAAGGGAATCTTGACAGCATTAGCAGAAATGTAAAAGGATTCAGCTATTAGGGATGACAGTATGGAGCTTCCTCAAAAAACTATGAAAATAAAATTACCATATGATCCAGTAATCCCCTTTCTGAATATTTAATAAAATGAAATGAAATCAGCATCTCGATACTCCCTGGTGGCACAATGGGTTAAAGTGCAGCACTACAAGCTAACTACAACAGCTTCAGTGAGAGTTCCATCCCTAGCCTGGGAGATGACCCACATGGCACAGCAGACCTCTCCTATCTCGCCTGCTGCTCCCCTCAGCAGTGTACTGTCAGTCTGTCTATTCTGCTTCCCACTTTATCTCTGGTGAATCCTCTCACTGCCCCTGTACCGCTGGCTGTACCCTAATTCTGTATGCATCTCCATGGCAGGGGTTTTTACAGTAGCCAAGATATGGAAACAACTTCAGTCTTTATAATGAATGAATGAATAAAGACAATGTGGTATACATGAACAATGACATATTATTTAGTCATTACAAACAGGAAATCCTTCCACTAACATATTTGATAAACTTGGAGGATATTATGCTGAGTTTAAAAAGCCAAGCACAGAAGAGCAAGAACCATGTGACTGGCAGTTGACATTTGAACAGTGCAAAAATCTGTGTACTATAGGACTCCCTGGTGGCACAAGAGGTTAAGTCTCAGCATTATCAAGCTATCAGCAGCCATGCAGCTAGAATTCAATCCCCAGCCAGGGAAGTAACCTACATGGTGCAACAGACCACTCTTGTCTCACTCACTGCTCCTCTCAGCAGAGTAGTTCTATCAATCTGCCTGTTCTATTCCCCACTGTCTCTGGTGAATCTTCTCATTCTCTACACTTCTGACCTACACCCCAGATCTTGTATGTACTGATAAATAAAATATATTTTTTTAAATATCTGTGTACACTTTATACTTGATCCTCCATAAACATGGTTTGTAAGTCCAGCAATATAAAACTCAAGGATAGAAAAATATCTGCATGTTCATAGAGCCATGGAGTTCAAACCAATATAAATGAAAGGGTCAAATATGTAGAATCTCTCGCTCATAAAAGCAGAAAAAATAACGGTGATACTCTATGATTTGGGGAGGGGGGAGGCTAAAGAGTGAGAATATGGTGAAAGGGTTACAAAGTTTCAATTGCATAATTATGCCCTCTAGCTCTAATATATAATATGTGACTATAGTTAGTACTACTGCATGTATACTTGAAACTCACTAAAAGAATAGGTTTTAAACTTCCTCACCATGCTAAAGATAATGCCAACTATATGAAGGGATAGCTCTACTGTGATATTTTCAGTCTATATGCATATAAAGACATCAAATTGTACACTTTAAGTATGCAGCAGGTATTCAAATAACATTGTTGCATTTAATGTCATTTCATGTAACATTGATAAGAGAAAAAGTATCTCAAAACAATGTTTTTGAGAACCTGATTCTGTCATTTCATTAAAAGTCACAGTTCCCACACACTTAAAGACCAATCTGTCAATATATCTTAAGAAGGTTGAACAGAAATGATGCAATTAAACAACCTGGGGCAAAATATTTCTCCAATTTAAATTAAAAATGTAAACATAAAAAGATAAAAAAATACAGTATGGTATTTATTTAAGTATCATGTGACTTGAGTCATTCATTGTACATGGGGCTTATATTCGTATTTC
>NW_004567113.1:5673007-5673939 GCF_000260355.1 Condylura cristata
TATTTCTTATGGACTCAAGTATTAGTTTATTAATATCCATAAAACAACTTACTATGATTTTGGTTGGAATTGCATAGAATCTATAGATAAAATTGGGAAGAAATTATATCTATAACATATTGAGTCTTTCTATACTGAATAGTTCTCAATTAATTTATTTCTGATTTCATATTCTTATCAGTCTTATGTTTTACTATCATAGGTTTTACACATATTTTGTTAAGTTTATATCTAACTTTTTCATTTGGTGTATGCTGATATTAACAATAATATTTTACTAATTTCAAATGTCACTTCTGCTTTGCTGATATATAGAAAAATAACTGAATTTTGTATAGTAACATGTAACACAAAAGATCATATTGATTTTTTATTACTTCTAGAAGATTTTGTTAATTCTGTGAGTTTTCTACAAGGATTATGATATTTTCTGGGAACACAGGTAGTAACAGCTTTATTTCATCTTCCCCCATCTACTGAGTTGTCAGAAAATTCAGTATGCCTTTTTCCATAATTAAAAAAAAAGTCATGATTTTTTTTAATGTATTAATTAGAACTTCAAGTTTAGCATTGGACAGGAGTGTTCTATGAGGACAACCTTGCCTTCTACATGAAATTAGACAGTTTTCAGTTTCTCACCATTAAGCATGCAGTCTGTATTTGTTTTGAGTAGATATTATTTGTCAAGTTCAGGAAGTTTCACTCTACCCCTAGTTTTTTCACTCTATCCCTTGTTTTTATCATAAACTGGTGTTGAATGCTGCCAAATATATTTTCTGCCTCTACTGATATGATCTCATATTATTTTTTTTATCTAGTTTTATGATGAACTACATTAATTAATTTTTAAATTGTAAACCAACCTTACTATCAGGGATAAAATGCACTTGGTCATGGTATATAATTGCATGATATAAAAAGTTTATTTCATA
>NW_004567113.1:5674104-5675177 GCF_000260355.1 Condylura cristata
CTATGATTATAACATCATTTTATAATTTTATAAAATGTAATCATTTTATTATTTTATAAATATGTTCATAACGCATTATTATAAGATTATTTATAATTAAATTTTATAATGATCACTTTACATAATGCATATTTTGATTATTTAAATAGTTATTTTATATGTATCTATTATATAATTGTTTTTATAATATTGTTGAATTCAATTTGCTAAAATAAATTCAGTATTTTCGCACCTATAATTATGAGAGCTACTCTATTAACTTTTTCTTTTCTTATATTGTCTTTGCTTGATATAGGTTTTGAGATAAAGCTGTCCTTAAAGAATGATTTAAGAACTATTTTTTTTAATCTTCTGAAAGAAATTACAGCAAATTGATATGATTTCCAAAACTGGTATGATTTCCTTCTTCTGTGTTTGGCGGAATTCACAAGTAACAGAGATGGGTCTAGATTTTTCTGGTCAAATGGTTTGTTTATTATTTATCCAATTTCTTCAAAAGCATAAGTCAATTCAGACTTCTCTTTTACATGTAATTTTTCACAAATTGTGTCTTTCAGAAGAAGACATCTCACCTATGTCATCAAAGTTTGTGGATATACAGCTTTACTGTATTCCTTTGTCATTATATAGGTGGTGATGTCTCTTCTTTTATCTTTGATATTATTTGTTGTCCTTTACTTTCACTAGACATTTATTGATTCAATTAATGTTTTCAAAGAACTAGTTTTTTATTTTGTTGCTCTTCCTCATTAATTGCTTGGTTTCAGCTTCACTGAATTTTATTCTAATTCTGATTTTCCTTACTTTAACCTTAGTTTGCTACTCCTTTTCTAGTTTCATATGGTAGAGACTTTGATCATTGATAAAACTTTTTTTTTTCCTATGAATACTGCTTTGCTGCAATCCACTCATATTTTAAATTTTGCTCTGACTTTCAAGTAGCTCAAATTATTATTATTATTTTTTTTAATATTTATTTATTTATTTGTACAGAACTGGGGTACAGGCCAGAGATGCGGAGGGTGAGAGGATTCACCAGAGACAGAGTGGGGAGCAGAACAGGCAGATCGACG
>NW_004567113.1:5675497-5698067 GCF_000260355.1 Condylura cristata
TTGTCTATCTTGATATACATTACATGTTAGCTTCAGAAAAATGTTTGCTCTTCTTGTTGGATGAAGTGGCCTATAGAGGTCAATTATTTTCATTTGATTGATCATACTGTTTTGTTTAATTATTTTCCTTCTTGTTTTTCTGCCTGCTTGATCTATCCATTATGAAAAAGGGGTGTTGATATCTCAAACTAGGCTACTGAATTCATTTATTTATTTTGGCAATTCTATTAGTTCTTGCATCATATAATTTGAATCTTTCATGAGTTTTATGAAATATTACATTTTTTTGAAAATTGACACCTTTATGATTATGTCATGCCTCTTTCAATCTTGATAATCTTCTTTGCTTAAAATGTGTTCTGTCTGAAATTAATAGGATTACCATTGTTTCCTTTAATTAGTGTGAGCACAGAATGTTTTCCTCCATGTACTCTTCATCAACCTGAGCCTGTATATTTACTTCTAGGTTACTTCTTGATGACATGTAGCTGGGTTTCTCTTTTTTGATATTATTTTTGACCCACCCTAACAATTGCTACCTTTTAATTGATGCATTTAGATGATTAACAGTCAAATTATTGATATAGTTGGATTAATGTCTATATTTATCTATTTGTCACCCTTGCTCTAATATGCAGCTTTTAGTATTTTTGTCAGTCATTGTTCTAATTGCAAATTTTAAAACGTTTCCTCTGTTTTTAACATATCTATTTTATTACATGTTTTAGAATTTTCCTTGAGTTTATATTTAATATTTATGGTCAGTCTAAATTGATTTTCAAATGAACATATACTATAAGAAGTGGTAAAATGACAAAATAAGCCAGAAGATATAAATAAAAACTGTATGATCTCACTTACCTGTGGACTCTAAATAGAAGTCAAACTTAAAGAAAAAGAGACAAAATGGTGGTTACCAGAGACTAGGAAATGGGGAGACATTAGTCTGTAGGTAAAAACCTTCAGTTATAACATCAATAAATTTGGGAGAATCTAATATACAGCACTGTGCCAACAGTTAATATTTTATTGTACAATTGAAATTTCCAGGAGATAGTGACACTCTTAATATACACCCATACAAGTTAACTATGTGATGTATGTATTCATTAACCTAATTGTGATAATCGTTTCACAGAGTATATGCATATAAACCAGTCCTGCAATTCCAGGTTTTCAGGTCTAGTCTCCCAACCAGTGGATCCCTGTCTGCACTGGCATGCTGAGTCCTGGCCACTACTAGGCTACTATGGGTTGGTGTGTCACAAAGATGCAGCAAAACTTCACTGACGCTCAGGCAAGCAAGTGAAAAGAGGTACATTCGTTTAAAGAAAGAAAGAGTTTATGAAGGAGAAAAGGAACAGAAATAAAGTGGAACCAGAATAGGGAGGGGCAAGGGAGCCCTGTGGAGTCATGCCTCAGGGAGGATAGACCTTCTTTCCCCAAAGCCCCACAAGTCTCTTTGGGATTGGTTAGTTCTCAGAGGTCTCACCCACTCACTCTGCTTAAAGTCTCTATACCCAAAATTACGTCTCTGGGTCCCAGTACTTATATTAGAGTCCTTTTTCTTTATCCTTTTTTCTGTTGCCCCTAGTCCCCGGATTTTGATGAGTCTCCTGTGAAGTTTGTAGCCCTAATCTCTGGAGCCTTCCTTATTCCTCAGCAGATTTTCCTATTCTATTCTGACCCTAGGAGCTCTCTGCTTGCCCTGTGATTCAAAATTTTCATGTTGTACACTTTAAAATATGTTCCATTTTGATTTAAGAAGGATTTCAGGGTAAAAATAAGATAGACTCAAGGATAAGATGAACAGATGCCAACTTAGCTCTTTGGGCTGAGCAGCAGGACAAGCTGGCTTTATTGGTGCCTCACAGCTAGCTGGCCAGCATCTGGGCTGCTTCTAAAGCAGCATATGCAGCAAAAACAGTGGGATGGAGGCTCCAGAGCAGAGGTAAGCCCCAAGTTCCAAGGCTCCTGGTTTGGGGCTGCAGAGCAGCACTGCACCCCACTGACAAAACTCCAGCACTGAGATGTCCTGCAGCCACAGGTGGAGATGCCCCCAGGAGAGCTCAGCAACCACATCAGAGTCCCAGAAGCAGCCTACCCTGGGGAAGTTGGAAATAATGGCTGAGCAGTGTTGCGGGGTCTCCCCAGTTGTCAATTGTCCCTGCTGAGGGATGCCAGTTTCAGTGTATCTGGGAACTCACAGACACTGATTGGCACCATGGTTCCTCAGAGCCCTCACCCGTGAGTCAGCCTTGAATTTAGTGAAGGCTGTTAAGACCTGGTCTAGCTTCTCTCTTTTCTGTATGGATCCAGGATTATAAATGGACTGACCAGGTCCGAGCTCTCCAGCTTTCATTCAAACCTTGAGTTAACTATGTGTATTGAAAAAATTATGTGTATTGTGTATAAGAAAGCAATACTTAGGGTTGTAAAACAATCAAATCAAGTCTATAGGGTAAAGGATCCTGAAAAGATTCTAAGGCTGAACAAGGATAGATTGGGTCACTCAGCAGCCAGCACTGAGGATGCACTGAGCAAACAGCCTCTACGGGATTCAACAAAACTCCAAAGACCACCATTGACCACTATAGACCTTTGCAGAAACCCAGATTCTGTACCTGCTTCAGCCTTGTTCACTGTCTCTAACTGTCCAGTACCATTTCCTAGGCTGTTGAGTCTGTTGCTGTCCAGTCCAACAGTGCTGCCCAAGCTGGTCTTCAACCACCACAGGCTGCTTCAGTGTCACCCAAGCAGCCACACCTGTGAGCAACTGCAGCTGCCACTCTGAGTTGGCCCTGGCACACTGCTGACTGTGTGGCACCAGCTCTAGGCCCTCGCTGGTAGGGCATTGCCATCTGGCATGAGCAGTCTTTGTTTGGGAGCATCAGACACTGCAGACACTGTCTGGGGTGAGGCCACCACCACTCATGGCCTTAAAGACACCTCCTTTTCTAAATTTCCAGTTCCATAAACTTCACCGTTGTTGAATCCTAAGCCTGAGTGCTGCCTCACAACTGAGCACATTTGTAAAACTCTGAAACTTCCCTGGAGGCCTAAGGGTTATATCTCAGTACTGTTCCCACTGCCACTATGTCATGCCCTTGATCTCCAACCAGGAAGCTGGCCCAAAAATGACACCACAGATCTCTCCTGTCTCATCTAATGCTCCCTTTAGCAGCATATTTCAGTAAATCTATCTGTTCTGCTCCTGACTCTGAATCCTCTCACCTCCCACTTTTATGGCCTGTACCCCAGCTCTTCATGCAAAAGTAAATAATAATAATAAAAAAAATCTTCATAGACAGTGAACTGTCCCCCACCTTTCACTGACTTTGGCACTGTTTTAAGTAGTGTCCTTTGAGAGTTTTATCCCCACTGGCTGGTAGTCAAAAAAAAAAAAAAAATAATAAAAATAAAGATAACTTTAGAGGACCAGATATCTGCTACTACAAATTTCCATGGCCATTATTTTAATTACTAATTTTCCCCATCCTGAGCATTCCTGAGCTATCTTTCCTCAGTTTACCAAGTGAGCTGTTATTGGTAAAAGAGTCGCACACTTAAAAGCATATTCACAGACCTTGAGACCAGGTCAGTTTGTAACTTTGGCACACAGCTTCCAAGGCATGCTTACCTTGAAGACAGTCACAAGCTCTGCACAACTGGGGTTCACAATGAGCAACAATAAAGGAACTTTAGCCAAGTCCACTTACCTTTCTTTCACCTTAATAAACTTTTAAGTTCTTTATTTTCAAAACCCAGACTTCAAACCTGAGTCCTGGCACCTCAGCAAGTCTTTCATGCCCAGAGAAGTCTCCTGGGAGCTCTTTCCTTGCTCTTTCATTAATCAGTAAGCACGGACTCTGCCTCACTGGTGTCATGCCATCCACTTTCAGTCATGACTGTAAGGACTCAGGGATCCTTTTCCTGGGCTTGGAAGCAGAACCCTTTGACCCACTCTGCTTATTCCTAGGGTTGGAGAAGTGATGGACTCCCAGTTTATTCAGCTGTAGGGTGGACTTTAATCTACTCCTTGTCTCGTGAAGTGTTTTGGTGCCAATTATATCTAAAGAAACTGTGAGAACTAAGAAGATTCCAGTTTCCAGCCATAAACTAATGCAAATACACTAAGTGGAAAGGAGACAAACTGTTCTACCAAACTGTGAATTAATAAGCAAAACAAATGCTATTCTTGTTTTGAGTCACTAAATTTTTAGAGAGAAAGAAGTGTGGCAACAATAAATAATTTGAATAGAAGCCCTTGGTAGGTAATCAAGGGGAATATCATAATGTATAATGTCTCAAAGCAATAGAATATGCTGGACACAAAACACTTTGTTTCCACATTGAGGCTGGGGTTGAGTGTGCATAAAGAAGTTAAGGAGGCACTGTGGTAGCAAACATTCCCTTGGACCCTCCCTGGTGGCGCAGCGGGTTAGAATGCAGCACTACAAGCAAGTGGCAGCTATTTCAGTGTGAATTGGACCTCCGACCCCGGAGGTGACAAACAAGGAGCAGCAGATCTCTCCTGTTTCTCCTGTTGCTAACCTCAGCAGTGTACTTTGTTGATCTGCCTACTCTGCTCCCCACTTTGTTTTTGGTGAATCCTCTCGTCCTTGCACCTCTGGTTTCTGTATTCATAAATAAATAAATATTGAAAAAAGAAAGAAAGAAAACATTCCCTCTGACTAATATATGACTATAAGAAAGATGCTGTATATCCTTAGCTTTCCATATCTGATGGTTCTAGTTCTGCACCTTCACGGATCAAACATGGATCAAACATTATATAAATTATATATGTATCATATGCATATATTTGTATACATTTGTATATGTATTATATACATAGACAAAATAATACTATTAAGCATGTATCTAAATATAAAGAGGATGATTTGTTTTCAAACTTTCTCTTCCAGTAGATAACATTACTTGGAATACAGAAAAAAAGAAGCTAGATCAGTTACATGAAAAATTTTAAGAAAAATACAAACTAAAGTTAAAAAGTCAGAGAAAGATAAATATAAAAATCAAATCAATAAAAATAAGAAATGGCAATAAATTTATTCCTATAATATTTTAGAAAAATTTCAAATAAGACTTTCTTCAGATTATAAATTTGTCCTCATCTAACAAATACATTTACTGATTAACTATTAAACACTAAATCATATTTGTTCATCGCATCACCCATGATAAAGAACTTTTCTTATGTGTAGGTGGTCAACTCATTTCTAGGATATAGTATAGAAAATAGAATATAACACAACCAATGGCATTAGGATACTGAGGAGCAGCTGCCAATTTTCAAGTATATTAAGATATTTTTCAAAGAACAGATTGCTTAAAAGTCTGTATGATTTCCTTTTACAGTTACAATCAATAGACATTGTGTTACTGAAAACTCCTTCCATTAAATTGTCATTTCTGAAGAAAATCTATGAATGAACACTCACACTGGATCTTAATTGATTTATCAGATTTTGTTTAATGAATTTTCTTTCAAGAAGGCACTTCTATCAATGTTCAATGAATAAGAGTAAATCCACCTGGAAAATCTAGTGTGTTAATGCAACACTGTTGCTCCTAAACACTCTTAACACAAATAAGCTATTGATAAGAATAATGACCTCACTAAATATATGGCTTCTTCAGCCTCAAGTCCCATTTCTTTCAATAAACCTTTCAAGTTAAAATGATCACACCATCTGAATTTAAAATTCAGTCCTGCTATTTAAAATTATATAGCTCTTAAATTTATGTTCTCTTGGGACATTATTTATTTTTACTTTGTGTGTGTGTTATTTAACTACTGTATTTTATTTAACATATTAAGTAATTTTCCCAAACTTGACATTAAGTCTCTTTATAATTATTTCAGATCATAATTTAAAAATGTTATTTTACTGTTTCTCTCCCCCAACTAGAATGTAAACTCCCTGAGCACAATGTTAATTTTTCTTTAATCCTATATGCTTATCACTGTGATACAGTCATACTTATAAATCATTTAAGTAAATGAATATTCAGTATTATTCATTACCCAATACAAATTTAAAAAAATAAAATATCTTTTTTTTTTAAAGATTTTATTTATTCATACAAAACTGGGGTACGGGCCAGAGATGCGGAGGGTGAGAGGATTCACCAGAGACAGAGCAGGGAGCAGAGCAGGCAGATCTACCAAGTACACTGCTGAGGGGAGCAGCGGGCGGTCAGGAGAGGTCTGCCACGCCCTGTGGATTTCCTCGGGGCCAGGCGGGGATCGAACTCACGCGGAAGTGGCTTTAGCTTCTTAGTGCTGTGCTTTAATCCGCTGCGCCACCAGGGAGGGCCTTTTTTTGTTTTTTATTTTTTTTAATATTTATTTATGCATACAGAACCAGGGTACAAGGCAGAGGTGCAGCGACGGTGAGAGAATTCACAGGAAACAGAGTGGGGAGCAGAACAAGCAGAATCATAAAGTACACTACTGAGGAGGGCAGCAAGTGAGGCAGGAGAGGTCTGCTGCGCCATGTGGATCACCTTGGGCAGGGTATGGAACTCGCACTGAAATGGCTGCTGCCAGATTGCAGTGTTGTGCTTTAACTCACTGCATCACCAGAGAGGGCCTTGAAATACCTTTCAACAAAGTATGATGATTATTGAATGCGTTGCGTTAAACTCAAATTTTTAAAAGCAATATTCAAAATAGGTCCTTATTCAGTGTAGTTTAGTGATGAACCTTGATTCTCAAACCTTGATTTTCTATCCGTAACTGATATGAGTATAAGGAGTTTCCTACGATGTAAATTATGAGTTTTGTATGGCTCCTAACCTAGACTCTTACCTAGCACTTAACTATAACCAAATTACCTCCAAAACTGGATCCCTGAACTGATTTCAACACATGCAAAATCAGACAGCATTTTCTAGTATTATAAAATAAACTTATACTTCTAAATACTGTCAATTATGATTTTGGATTCACTTTTTTTTCCTTTTTCATTAAAATCAATATTATATTGATGAAGTGTAAAATAAAGTTTTCCCAAAAGAGCCAATCAACTACATTTTGTCTAGACAACACTGGAAAGTCACTGTTGGTGTTTCATTTTTCCTGTTACCTGTATTAATATATTTGGGTGGCCACCCACTGCAGCGGCAGGTGTAACTGTTCCTCTGATGGTCTGGAAAGCCTCACGCTCATAAATTGTTGCTAGATAAAGGTGATTCCCCAGACAGGAGGTGGGTAGATTTTGACAGGAGCAATGAGGCTTTTCAGAGGAAATGATGGAATCAGAATCATTCACAGAGACTTTTAAAGTTAAGAATGTTTGTTACTTACATAATTTGAGGTTCTAAGATGACCACAGTCCTGACTGAAGAGCTCAAAGGTGTTTGAAAGAAACTCAGTCAGAGTAAAGTGATAGAGAGAGGTAGGGAAAGTCAGGTTGCAATGCCAGTTGTAGATAGGTATGGAAGTACTTCTAAACTTCTAAGTGCATCGTTTTTCAGAGAACTAGTTGAGCATAAGAATATAAAAATGAAATATAAGCTATAGAAAATCAACTATAAACTAAGGTCTCTTGCCATCTCTATTCTATCTGCTATGTTTCCCATGTCAGTTAAGGGAAGGAATCTAAAATAACAAGGCAATCACAGTAAACAGAACATACTTGGCCATATGGGGCTCATTTTAACTGTGACAAAACATAGCAGCGACAGAAGCAATGGGAGCTAGAAATGAATGTGCTGGTGGACTAATGAGCATTTCCAATCTGATTTGAAAAAAACAAATCCAAGAAATGTGTAAGGCACATATATTAAAGACATAAACAAAAAAGATGAGCTTACACTAAAGTAACAATCCAAGGGAAGTAACTAACACTCATTTATGTAATTATTTAACATTTTTAACACAAATTATATACAGGGATTGGTTTCAAGAACACCTGTTGAAGACTAACATGAGTGTAGAGTTTCTAGATGCATTCTCTGCCCATGTCCTTCCTCATTAAATACTCCTAAAGACAAGCCCCATTAGAACTGTCCATACATTACTCTGCAGTGTATGGACCAGAATAAATAAAGCAAAAAAGTTGACACTGTAATAGAAGATAGACTGATAAGCAATTTCAACACAACATATTGAATAAAAATTACAATGCAAATACAGTAAATAGAAGTTACAAGGTGAAGAGAAACTTTCTCATTTGTAGGATAAGAACCCTATGCAAAGAAATACATATTTGTTGGATCTTGAGAAATCAGTAGGTGCCTATTAAATAAAGGTCCAGGGGAAAACAACAGTCAACAGCTCCAAAGTGAACCAGCAGGAGGGATAGTTAAAAATCAGTGTGAGGCCCTCCCTAGTGGTGCAGCGAGTTAAAGCACAGCACTGAGAAGCTAAAGCCACTTCCGCATGAGTTCGATTCCCACCTGCCCCGGAGGAGATCCACATGGCGCGGCAGACCTCTCCTGACCCACCCGCTGCTCCCCTCAGCAGTGTACTTCGTCGATCTGCATGTTCTGCTCCCCTCTCTGTCTCTAGTGAATCCTCTCACCCTCCACATCTCTGGCCTGTACCCCAGTTCTGTATGAATAAATAAATCTTTAAAAAAAAAAATCAGTGTGAGGGGTCCTCCCTGGTGGCACAGTGGGTTAAACCATAGCACTAAGAAGCTAAAGCCCTGAGATGGAAAAATGCACAAAAATATGTAAAAATAAACTAATATAATTTAAAAAAAAAAAAGAAGAAGAAGATAAAGCCACTTAAGTATGAGTTGCATCCCTGCCTGTCCAGAAGGTGACCCACATGGTGTGGCAGATCTCTCCTGACCCGCCCGCTGCTCCCCTAAGCAGTGTACTTTGTGGATTTTCCTGTTCTGCTCCCCACTCTTGTCTCTGGTGAATCCTCTCACTGCCCCTACACCTCTGGCCTGTACCCCAGCAAAAATAAATTTAAAAAATAATAATGTGTGAATATGAGAGAGGCAGGAGATTAAAGTGGAAATTAAACAGTGACAGACAGGTGATGAAGGAATCCAAAGACAAGTTTGAAGAGTTTGGACATTGTTAAGAAACCTCTGAGACACTCTAAATAGGAAATAACATTTCACACATTTGTGTCAGTTCATTAATGCTAAAAACTATGGTGACTAGATTAGAGGGTAAGAATAAAGAAACTCCATTCCATTGTTTCAGAATTTAATATACATGAATGTTCACAGTGTATGAGTCTGGAAAAGATGGGGGTGAGAAGGAAAAAGATAAAAGAAAATAGATAAATTTCTAAACTAGTTGAATAATTTTAATTTTCACAAGAGAATCAAATTTGATAAATTTCTTAAATTATGCTATTTTATAATTCATTTAATTTTTGCATGAGAAATATTGGTCTATTTTATGGACCATGAATATAAAATATTTTCTCAGATTTCTCAAAAAATTCAGACACTTCCACTTAAACTCAGTTATTTGTGCTGAGTCCTTAGCTATGTGCTTTTCAGATTACCCTAACAAAAATGAGCTGTGCTATGTCTTGGATTCTTCCTTTTACAATTTCAGTATTTATGCTTATTGGTTTGGCAAGAAACCAGATAAGCAGTTCATACAGAAAAACTTGGCAACAGAAACCACTGCTTATACTGACAATTTCTTTAAGTTTAATTTTGCTATTTAAATCACCTTAATATACCTCCTATATTTAGTATAGTTCATAATAGTGAAAGGCAGAATATTAGAAAGGGAGAATTTTTGAATGATGTTTTTTTTTTTTTGCCATTTTGTAGATTTAGTATATTTCAATATTAAAAATAAGCTCAGAAGTCACATTGCCTGGGTTAAAATACTGGATCTACCTCCAAGTAATTCTGTGACTACATGCTAACTAGTGACTTGTTATTTGACTGAATTCCTCATATTTACATTCCACAGTTTCAATCCCTTTACTTATGGCTGTTACAAAGATCATGATAATGTATGAAATATGATCAGCCCCATGCTAGGAAAATAATTTGTAGCTAATAAATGGTATCGCTATTATTATATAAATGTAAGAAATCAATGCAATGACTTTTTTTTTCCTTTACTATCATGACTGTTAGCAAATAACATCTTTAGTTTTAAAGTCGATATATTGAGCATGATCTTATCATCTTTTGCATTTTCTCCTTATACCTGATAATCACAAAATAAATAAATAAATAAACTGACAACAACATAAATAAAACAGTATAATGGATCAGCTTTTCAAGCTTCTTAGTATCTGTAATATCAATAAGGGGAAACAGCAAGATCTGAGTACATAACAATAGCACATACATGGTAATGACCACAGAATTATAACAGTTCACCTAAAACTATGCAATCTCATACAGCAAGTGTGCCAGGTATTTCAGAAGAAGGTATAAATCTCTAATAATATCCCTGTGGCAAAGGGAAGTAATTAAGTGTATTTCATACTTAAAAATTAATATTTGGATTTATATGTACCTTTCATCTCAAGGCCTCTATAAACACTAACTCATTAACTTTTTCTATTGCCATCCACCATAATAAGGTAAGATGTCCAACAGCATTTTACAAATGAGGAAAAATTAAACTGAGAAACTAAATATTACTTTTATGAGCAAGTAATCATTGCATAATGCAAGACTTTTTTGATTAAATGTTTATGACGTAAGATTTTTCTACATATGCATAAAAACCGTATGTGCTTTTTATTACAATTTTTCATTTCTGTTATATTTCATGGAATTAAAAATGTAACAGTAAGACAGTTTAGAACAAACGTATTTCTATTTGTGAAATGTGTGTGTGTGAGTGTGTGTGTGTGTGTGTGTATACGGCTGCAAGAGGAGAAAAGAAGCAAAGTGAATAAATGTGTGTGTGTATGTTTATATGTGTTTTCTCAACACCAAACACAATATCTTAGAATGCTGTACTTAGCAGAAGTAATACAATATTTAATAATATAGAGAAAAGTAAGATGCCTCATCTCACAGATCTCAATCTTAAAAGGTTATAAAGAATTAAAAAAAAAAAAAACATTGTGTTAAGTGTAAAAACTTTATTAAACTATGAAGCACTGAAACAAGTTTAGGATTTTATATTGTGATATAAAGCCAACTAATTTTTATAAATTTGTTTCCAGGTATCCACATCTCAATTAACTTAATTAACAATTAACTGATTTTCCCCAAAAAACATGCTCAACATTTTTTTCTAATTGTTTTATTTTATTTTATTTTTATTTTTCCTCATAATATACATTGCTTATAGGCAAAACCCCCACTTATTACTACATAATACAAAATCCTTCCTAAATCTAAAATGGAAATTCACCCAGGCACCACCCAAGAACTTCTGTTTACTGGAGCTTGAGCAGATTCCCTTCACAGTGCAGGCAATAAAGGCTCACAACTGTGTACTTACACACCCACACACACACTGCAGGCTAATAGGTACAACAGTTCAGACACCTGGTTTCTAGGTTTTAAAACCTCTATGGTGCGGGCCCTCCCTGGTGGCGTAGCGGGTTGAAGCACAGCACTGAGAATCTGAAGCTGCTTCCGCATGAGTTCGATTCCCGCCTGCCCCGGAGGTGACCACATGGCATGGCAGACATCTCCTGGCCCACTCGCTGCTCCCCTCAGCAGTGTGCTTCGTCGATCTGCCTGTTCTGTTCCCCACTCTGTCTCTGGTGAAGCCTCTCGCCGCCCCTGAGCCTCTGGCCTGTACCCCAGTTCTGTATGCACAAATAAATAAATCTTTAAAAAAAAAAAAAACCTCTATGGTACAATTTTCATTTCCAAGAGATTCCATCAATATGAGGCCAAAGGTAGAATCATTTCTTTGCCCGGCCTCTAGCTTCACCCACTCTGCTCTGCAAACTTTTCAGTTTCTTCCAGAAGCATTCTTCAGTAGATTAGGTAAATAAGAGCTCCTATTTTAGGACCTGCTTCAGGAAACTCAATTTACCATATACACAATTCAGTGAAGTCCTGAATAATTGTAGCATTCTTTATTATAGTAAACAAACATATTTCAAAAGTGTAATAATGGGACCTTAAATAACCATTACTATGGTTGCAGAATAACACAAAGAGGTTGAAAACATTATCTTAGAAAATACTGGAAAGGATTTAAATTACAAAGTTACTAAATATTGTACTTCATTTTTTGCATAATTAATTAATGGTGATATGACTGCCTAAATAAGGTCCAGTCTCTGACCATGTGACCAGAGCTTTAAGAAGCATATTTTATAAACAGTTACATAATCAACACTTTTTTTTTGTTTTCTGCTGAGACTGACTACTATGAAGGACAAAACCTCAGTGAGGAAACAGTTTTTAATTAAAAAATGGGACATGATAGAGTGTTGAATTGGGAAATTCATCTAAGTACAAGAAGCAGTAAATCTAGTGCCCATAACAAAGAAGGATCATGATATATTTGGATGACTGGAAAAGCCAATGGGATTTGGGGAGAAAAGATTGAAGAACTTGAGATCTGATAACCCAGAGTCTTATAAGGAATGGTAAAGATTTTATACTTTGTCTAAAGACCTGTGGGAAGTCACATGGAACATAAGAGAATTTAAACACAGCAGGGAAAATAAACTATTTTGTTTAAAACTCAAATTGCTTTGGAATATATTAGTGAAAGTAGAGGATACAGGTTTTTAAGTTATAAGGCTACTGCAATATTCTAAGAAGGAGATAATGTGCACTTGAGCTAGGGAATAATGTAAAAATAGGGAGAGGTGGATGGATTCAAGATATTTAAGAAGCAGAAACAATGGCATTGGTCACTGACCAAGTAAGTGAAAATTAAAGGAAACATCAAATATTACACCAAGGAATCTGGCGTTTCCAAATGTCAGAGTGTGACATCACTTTTTTGAAACTGATAGCATGTTGAAGCAATGATAGAAAAAGGGTTATGAGAGAGTTTCAACTCTAATCTTACTGACGTTAGGTTGCCTTTGTGACAAATAAGAACGATTAAGTATACATGAATCCAGAACTCCAAACTGTCCACAGATGCATGAGAGTATGAGTGCATGTGCTTACATTTGTGCATATATACTGTAGACATTGCCAAAAATTTAATGTGTGTGTGCATGTGTGTGTGTAATGAAAAGGCCATGCATTGCAATATTCACAATGTTTATCACTGAATAACAGAATTATGAATTAATTTTATTTTTGTGGGCCTTTTTGAACTTGTCATTTTTCAGTTTACACATGAATTCTGTTCTCATAATTTAAATTTGACCCCTCTCTTCCCCATGCCCTACAATGGCTCTTTGAAGACTAATCAATTATAGCCTCCTACATATGTTAGAAAAAACAACAATTGGTGTCATTTGGAGACCATTTTTCAAACAATTTCTATATCATTTTTAAATATGTCGTTTGGCTTCTCATGACCTTTTAAGCCTACATATTCCACCATTTCTCTCTACAGTTAGGTTTTCCTAATACTGGAAATATTTCCCAGAGTTATATACATTCCTAAATATAAAAATACCTTTTACTACACACCTCAATCCTTTTAATTAAATAAATAGCAAATACAAGAAATGTTTTCTATGTTTTGGTCCTCAAAATCATGACTGAAATCAAATTACTCCACAACATCAACTTCCCTGAAAGGCAAACTAAAGACAGTAATAGAGGTAATGATAATAACTCAAGCCACTTGGTATGTAGTGCATGTTAAGCAGTGTTCCTGGTGCTTTGTAAAGATTATTTTATTTAAAATAAATCTGTAGTAAAGAATAGTATTATCTTCTTTGGAATGGAGACACAGATTCAGCCATGTCAAATAAATTTCTGCAATCACAAATCTAATAGTTGATGGAATTGGGTTTCCAATCCAGTCAAGCTTACAACATTTTCATGCCAAAGTTTAAAATCTATGACTTTCATTTTACAAAGAGTGTGGTCTGAAATTAATTTTAAACTGAAAATTGAGACATAAATTTTCCTAGACCAAGTGCCTTTAAGCAAGCAAACATAAAGCAACAAGGAAAGTGGCACTTCACAATGTAGTAATCAACTGCTTCACAGATCAAAATTTGAGTTATTTGGTAGCTATTGCATCAGTTAGGATGTTTGACACTGAATGAAAAGCGAACATGAACCAAACTTAAATGGGGAATTGTTGGCAAATGTAAGGAAAAGTCAAAAAGGAGTGCAAACGCCAAGCATCATTTGAGCCAGAGGTTCATAATACTATCAAGGCTTAGATCTATTTCTCTGCAATTCTCTCACTCAGCTGTGTTCTGCCCACTGGTTCTGTCTCAAGGCCCAAAGCCAAGATAGCTGCAACAGGTCAAGGGTTCTCATCTGCACACCATACAGTACTATCATCAACAAAGAGGCAAAACCTTTGTTACAAGTTCAGAGTTTCAAATATAAGTCGTGAGACTGTCTATTAAGGCCAGTTTAATGCATAAGCTTATGTATCACAAATAACCTGTGGTAAATGATTGGATATTCTGATTGACTCAGGCTGGGTCACATACCTTATCCTTCCACACTCTTAGATATCTATATGAAAAGAGAAGTCAATGGAAGTGGTAGGAAAAAAAATAAACCCTGTAGAAAAAGGTAGCACATGGTCTTGCCTTAAACTTTGTGTTAAATTTATACATTTGTCATCTTATTTAAATTAAACCTAACGCTCCAATGAAAGGGGAATTAACACCACTATATACATTGAATTCAGAAAATTTCATCATTGTATAAAACAGGATTTTTTTTTTAATTCAGTTTTACTTCATTGTTCTGCTCCCCTCACTCAAGACTCGTTTATATAGAAAGAGTTATCTGGTATCAGCCATTCAGTTTTTGTCAGCAAGGGAACAATGAGGTAGGAAAGGTACATTCTCAACACACGGAGGTTATCAAATACAAAGGGATAGAGCTAGATGCTCAGCTAACTACAATGCAGGGAAGGTTAGAGTGAGTGCTCCTACATGAATTTCAGTTCTATTTATGGAATTTCAGACTGCTTATTCAAGTAGCACTTGTCTTGTCATTCTCTTTCATTTTCAATCAAGAAATGGTTTGTATTATAAATTAAATATTTTAATCATGTTTAAAAGGATTTCACAAAAATAACAGGTCAGGCTGACACATCATTAAGATATAATAATCACAAGTGCATGGATGGTAATAATTCCATCACATGTCTAACACTTGCATGTGTTATGTAAGGTACAAACCCTGCAATTTAATTTTGGGAAGCACCATTAGAGTGTGCTTGAATAGAATGGTCTTTGCTCAATAAAGATTTGTTGAATGATTAGAAAACATCACCCATGATTATTGTTAAAGTACACTTCATTTCCTAGAAATGAAAATATCCTGATTGGTATATTTTTAATGTATATTTAAAAAGATGAACTTAGAAAAATGTCAGAATTTCTTCACACTCACATTTTGCTGTATTTACTAGCTAGAATCATTTTTTGTGCAAGACACATAACTTTTTACTGTAGTTCATAGGCTAAATGCAGCATTTCCTTTGGCTTCAAACAACCAGACACTGAAATTTTTGTTCAACTCTTTATACTCAATAATACTTGTGGTATAGTGTTGGGTTCTCCATTCTGCAAAGCTAGTCTCCCTTCTGAGTCCTTACACTTCTGCTTAAACTCAAGTTTATTTCTCTCAAAAAAATCATAAACTATCTATCATGTACTTTGTGAGAATATAAGGATAATTTATTTGGGATTCAATTAGGGAAAATAGCAAGACTTTCCATATACTATCTTGTAAATAAAAATTGATCTTAAGAGATTTTTCTTAAAGGGAGGAGTCATGGGGAGATTTCTTGAAATTGTATCCCAAGAATCTCATGAATTTCGCCACAACCACTGTGCATTGTAGCCAACTAAGGTACACAAGCATTCAGTAAATTATACTATGAAATCTTTGATGTAAGGTGACAGACACTTGTGCAAGTGGTTATTCTTACTTAAACCTGTCATCAGCCCTGGAAGATTCTCTGGTCATTGCTGCCAAGGAATGGGAAACCATCCTTGGAAAACCATCTCATTACACTGGGATTTGTGTGTGATTTTCTCAATCCAAAGATCCCAGTGACCTTAACTTTATTCCCACACACTCCAGTCTTCATTGTGCAAAGAATAACTGTTCTCTTTTGACCTAAAGCTAAAATTTTAAGAACACTGGTAGAATCTGGTGTGTGGCAGAGAGTGGAGAATAATCAACAGTAAGCACTGCACTTAAAAAAACGGAACCTCTGTCATGTTGCCAGGGTGATCACAGAGAGGGTGCTGACAGTAAATGAAGCTGGAAATGTATCTTCACAGTTAAAAATACATGAAAAATTTAAATGGTAAATGCTATAACTGAGTCTACCATCATGCAATCCATGACTCCAATTGTGTTAAGCCATAATTTGCTTCTTTTTTGACCTACCCTTCTACAATAAACACACTTGACTATGTCCTATAGCTACCTATCCTAGTCAGTTCTTGAATTCATCAAGGTATGTTTCTCTCTATCTGTTCTTTTTTACTTCTCACTGATTTTCCCCTACTTCTAGAATATTCTATCTCTAAACACTTAATTTTAGTTTCTGGTTTCTGTTATGTTATCTCCTTAGAGATGAAGTCAATGACCCACCAATGTAAAAACACATCCTCTATCACTATATCCTACCGCCTACTATCCTCTTCTTCAAACAACTCTATACATTTCCATTGCTGCCCACCACTCATATTAGCAACAACTGCATGAAAACAAGGACTTTGACTGTTTTCCTGTTAATTTGTTGCTGCAAAACAAATCATAAAAAAAATTTCCTGTTAATTTGTCACTGTAAAACAAATCACAAAAAAATGTAGATATTCCATAAAAATGCAATGAATATTCAAAAAGTGCATGGTATTATTTTTATAACATATGTAGAGTTATATATATGTATATTTAGAAGTGTATAGTGTGACTTGTTTTAATGAGGAAAAGCACATAAGGTCATAAAATTGTCTACCTTTGAATCTCTCTTCAGATAACCAAGAGGTCACTAAGTGGCAATGAAATGTATATAAGAAAGAATAAAAAGGGAGGAGAAAGAAAGAATGTACTGAATCTGAATTGTTTTAATGTAATTCATTATGATTGTGGGAAAACAATGGACAATGAAATGAGCACTAAGATATTATCTTTTTCTTCCCCTCCTTAATAAACACCGGAGTTTATATCAAGACACTTTAGAAAGAAGTAAGAGGCACAGCTCTTCTTCCTGTTTCTAGAGAATCCTATCCTACAGCAACAAACACTTGAACCTTTAGGTTGTAGTTTATGTGTGACATTTAAACATTGGAATTGTAATTCTTGGAATATTACTAATTTAAGGTTTACGATTCTTGTTCATAAACTATAGACAGGGGAGAGAGGACAACTTATAGACACAAAATAAACCTCTGCAAGCATTAAAATCAATCTGGAGAGTGAATTCTTTCCAAAAAAATGTGACAAATCTCAGTTTCAAAGTCCAATCTCTTTTTTTATTCTGTTTTAAATATAAATGATTATAGAATAGTTAGCAAGAACTTAAAGGTTGGAAACCAAAATTTGACATAAAGAAAATAACACCTTCCATATTTGTAACTAGCCTTTCATTGCATAAGTTTAAAAGGTACATTCTGAAATGATTACATCTTATGTAAACATCTGCCTCTTAAATTCTAGTCTGACTATCCAATAAAAAATTTTTGCTCTTAATTCCCAATTACAACAAAGTATTTTCTCAGATTACATTTTGCTATGTTTTTCTATGACCATTTTCAAAAAACTGTCCTTCAAAACAAGAAAATGTTAGATGAAACAGTAAAAATGTAAGTGTACAGCTATAGCATTTGCAGTATTTTACCATTTCCTCATGAAAAATATACTACTGTCCATGGCGTGATAACTTGAGAAGCTAACAGAGGTTAATACAAATATTTTAGGTATGTATAACAGAAAAACAAATTATAATCATTTTCCACATGAAGACAAGTGAATTACCAATGATTTCTCTGAAGGGTTAGTTTCAACTGCCTTGACTGAATTTCCATATATTCTATTCAGCAAATCTCTTGTCTTGCAAGTGACAGTCACATATCTCGCTGTCATCAGCTGACTGACGATCCAGCACTCTCTTGCACCCTCCCCCTACAACTGTGTCCCTGCAGAGAAGAGCAGTGACACACAGGCACAGATTGTGTCCTGTTCCAGCAGAGACATAGATACTGTATATTCTATAAGGGTTAGCCAGTCCGCACAGGTCATTCTCCTTCCTGAATATGTGTATTATTTGTTTCTCTTCTTATTCAGAATTTGCTATTTCTCCCTGTTTCTGTATTTCTATACCTCTTTTTTGAGAATATGGGCATTTATCACTTTATATATTACACCATAAAGAAGCACATTTGTAATATGCTGTTATAAACTTTTCATTTTCACCTTTTTCCTTTCCTTATGGCTCTTACTTGAACACAATGTATCATCCTAGAAAGTACAAAAACAGTATTGCTGTAAATAATGTCTTTTTCCTACTTTGTAGACTACTTTAATTATAATAATTTTATTTCTCCCCTTATTACTCCACATAAGAAAAGAACTGAAAGAAAAAAAAATGTATTCAGTAAGACTAAAATGTCTATTGAAATAGAGGAAAGCAAAAGTTCAGGCAAGAATACATTGAAATATTTGATCTAAGATTTTTTTTTTAAAGATTTATTTATTTTATGCATACAGAACTGGGGTACAGGCCAGAGGCTCAGGGGCGGTGAGAGGTTTCACCAGAGACAGAGTGGGGAACAGAAGAAGCAGATCTACGAAGTACACTGCTGAGGGGAGCAGTGCACCGGTCAGGAGAGGTCTGCCTCACCATGCGGTCACCTCCAGGGCAGGCGGGAATCAAACGCATGCGGAAGCGGCTTTAGATTCTCAGTGTGGTGCTTTAACCCGCTGCGCCACCAGGGAGGGCCTAAGATTTTTATTTTTTTAAATTGGAAACTTAAATAGGAGTAATATAATTTTTGTAAAACAATTCAACTTGTTTTTCATAAGGAAAAATTGTTGTTCAAATGTTGCATGTAGGACTGAACTAGTTTAATCTAAACATGTGGTCAAGAATTTATAGTTAAATTCTCCCATCTCTAAGTGGAAAAAGGAGTTAATGCGTCTTGTTATTCTCTGGCATGGGATCAATTCTCAAAAGATCTTAGTGAGTTTCTCCCAGTGGGTTCTAAAGATTCTGAAAGTGCAAAGAACTCTGTAGATTTCAGACAACACTGTCGTTAAGCACACATATTTAACTTTCTAAGGATAATGGGAAATGAAAACATCTGTGGGGAAGAAGTACTATATAGTGCATTGACAACAAATGGAGACAATCAAATTCATATTTAAAGAGGTAAACACTGAGTCTATAAGTGATATTTTTTCAATTTAATCATTGTCTGTGTGATCCACAGAAGACCACAATAAATCATAGCTTTTGCAAGCACCAACAGAACTAGGAGTGATTTATTTTCTTAATGACAACTCATCAGGAAATATACTTTACTTTTTTTTTTTTATTGGTTTCATGATTATATAAAAATCAAATTTGAGGTTATATTGAGTGGTAAAAAAGGCATGGGGTCTCCTTATCAGACTGATCAGAAAATCAGTAAGAGCTCTTATATGAAAATCTGGCTTGTTGGAAAAGTGGATATCAAAGTGGAAAATAAGAACAAAGGATACATAGAGTGTACCTGACGAAAACTGTTCTCTAAGACACTAGTAAGGACAGGGAGGGATAACAGTGTCATATACCATTTTTAATTTCTGTGGCTGAATAAATTTTGGAAAATTGTATAACACCAAAAAACTTCCTTAATATCACCTGCAAAATGTACATGATATATTAGGTTTATAGCAACAATTTAATGAGCTAATGTATATAAATTTTAGCAACAACTACATTGTTATGGGTACTTGATGAATGTCACTTATTAGTGGTTCTTACATACAATTGGTAATAATAAGCTATCATGATAATTACAGGGAATGAAGTAAGCATTTTTACTATATCATTTTGATATTTCTATAGATTCTCTCTGGATATTTTCATAGAGAGAGTAGGACTAAAAGATTATATCTAGTTATCACATTTATTATAATGATGTCACATTATTACAGCTAACTCAGTGATTTTTCTACATCATAAAAACACTTTGGCTGTATTTTATTAAGAATAATGATAATTCTAATGCACAAGGCATCCAGAGTCCTTTTTCATTAAAGTACTTATGAGTTAAATTGAATTGTAGACTTTACATTCACAGCTCTATACAAATTGTGCCGATTTACCTTCAAATGCCCCAATAATTTACTTACCTTCAATCAGTTATAAAACTGTGGGTATAGCTCTATTAATTAAGATCACATTAACATCTCAATTCTGAAACACAAATCTAGTTTAACAAGAGAAAAATTAACAAAACAGTGCTTATAAATAAAGGGCCAAGAAAATTAAATGCTTATCAAATCACTGTGAACTATTTCTCCCTTTACTTTCTCATCAAAACAAAATTTTCCTCCCCACACACAAAATATTTTTACATAAATATATGGCACAAACCAAACATTTTGGTATAGGCTATCTTAGGAAATTTAGGAAAAGGAAGAGATCCAGAATTATGGACAATGATTTTAAAATGAAATTTAAAAGAATGATTGCTTAGTAGAGTATGCACATTAGAAAGCAGAAAACATTATACATTGAAAAGATGCATATGACTTTAAAGATAAAAAAGGTATACATTTAAATGGATATAAAATGAAACTAAAGAAAGGGTTATGTCTAAAACAGTAACAACAGAATGAGCTTACAGTAACTAGATAACTCTCTATGTGAAACAAAGAGAAAAGATTTAAAGAATCTATAAAATTGTTTAAAGTATTTTCTGTCATGTTGAATACATAACACATCTCTTTGTTTCATTTAAAAGGGAAATGCAAATGTCCATATTTTCATAGACAGTTTTCCTCTACACTTGACATAATTACAAAAATAAATTAACACTAACCTCAAGATATCTGGCAAATGTGTACAAAACAGACAGAAATAAAATGTGCAGTAATTTAACTAAAGTAATATTTATGAAGTTTTGAGGGAAGCCAGAGAAGAGAGGGTTAAGCAAAGTAACATTTATTGAAAACTCACCCTGTGTCAGTCATTCTCTTATTTTTATTTAAGTTGTTTAAGTTGTCTGAATTACTTTTTTTTTCATTTGTCCCTTTGAGGAACATGGTTATATTTGTGTGTGTCTGTGTCTGTGTCTGTGTGTGTGTCTGTGTGTGTGTCTGTGTGTGTGTCTGTGTGTATGTATGTGTATATATACATATACACATAGATATACACATATGAAAAAACTACAGTTGAAAATGTTGAAATAAACTGGCCAAGAGTGCTATAAAAAATGGGAATGAAATGGCATATTCTCCAGAAATTAAAATATGTGTTGATAAACAGAGAATAACGTTCATAAATCATAGAATAAAAAATCCCAATGAATTTGGGGGAGGAGACAGCAAGGAGAGAGGAAGATAAAAGATGGATGCTGTAGTATGAGAAACAGAGATTAGATCTGGGCTCAACTTTACTTAGCTATAAATTCTGAAAGATGGTAAATCCTGAGAAAGAAATAGAAGATGTATATATACTCAGTGCCCCTAGAAGCTTGTGGTAATAATTTTCCAGCAATTGGGTTAGGTACTTCTAAAATTACATTAGCAGATTTCAAAGGAATTAATTAAAATATTCAACAGCAATACAGTAGAGCATAGGTAAAGTGGATCCCACATTAATGAAAACAATTATCTAATTCTCCATAATTGAACTATTTCTATTTCCTAGTCAATAGTCTACATTAATGCTACTTTGGTGATGTGAAAAGAATTATCTTTTATTAAAAATTATGCTTAATAGGCTATTCAAAAATTCATATCTAAGCAGCATTCCAGTCACTTAACCTCTGAATTTTTTCATCACCAACAGGAATACCCTACTACAAATGATTTCTAAAATTTCCAGTCTGTCAAATTCCATGGTTATTTAATTTCTACAGAGAAGTTGAACTAAGAAGCACATTCTGACCAAGCCTAAAAATTCCCACAAATGAAGAAATAGAGATGGCTAATACCTCTAAATAAGAAGGCATAAGCAGGATCCTCTCAAATCCAGTTACAAAATTCATGTCAGCTTTCTAATCCCTAAAGATTAGCCTGAGCTGAAAACCGGTAACATAGAGATAGCATTCCAGTATTTCAGCATTTAGATTCATAGCATATTTTAGAGCTCAGTAATTATATTTATATAGTTAATGACTTTTCATCCTCAAAATGAACCAACCAAGGTGGGAAGTGTTGCTATTGTTCAATTCAAACCGATACACTTAGATTTAAGAATAGATGTGGACATCACAACAATCACAACACTCCAAACAATCCGCTGTCTACCATCTGTCAATGCTGTACTATTCCATAATAAAATATTT
>NW_004567113.1:5699736-5702944 GCF_000260355.1 Condylura cristata
AAAAAAAAAAAAAAACAGGCAGAAGGGGTAGAAGGGGTAGAATATAGGCAATTTTGCAAAAACACATACAAATGGCAGTGTTATATAAGAAAATACTTGATGATCATTAATCATCTAGGTAAAGAAAATCAAAACCACAATGAGAAATCACCTCACACTTTAGTTAGAAAAAGACAAGAGATGAGAAATGTTTGGAAGTATGCAGAGAAAAAAGAACTTTTGTGTTCTGCTGGTGGGAATGTAAATTTGCACAGCCACTAAGGAAAGCATTATGGGGATGTAATGGGATTAGAAGGGGAACTATAGAAAAACAAAATATTCTCTGTAAGTACTTCCGCCAGTGGAATGGAGACTACTTGCAACACTGCAGGCACCTAGACAGGGAACAGAGACCCTGCAAAAGTTATACTCAGTCCTCTTCTTCTTAACACCCTCTACCAAGGTTGGCAATTACCCTGTTCCTAAGCAATGCTAACTATTATACTCGGTCTTTTCTGTAACCTGAAAGAAAATCTAACCTGCTCTCCCCTTTTCTCCTTACTATACAATAAAAATATTTTGCCAATTGGGCAGGGTTCTCTTAGTATGTAAAATATATGATAAATCCATAAAACTCAACAGAAGAAACAAAACAGATTAAAAAAACAGGCAGAGGTCCTCCCTGGTGGTGCAGTGCGTTCATACCTCTTAGTATGAAACCCTCTTAGTATGAAACCCTCTCTGCTTGGAGGGTCTCTTGGTTGCTAATAAACTACCGTTCTACCTTTGGACTAATTCTTTGTCCACTCATGGTATGCCATTGGCCTAATAGGAGAGCCCTCAGAAATTTAAAAATATGACTACCACATTTTCCAGAGTTGTTCTTTGTGTGTGTATGTCCAAAACCATTGAAATTAGGAATACATACAGGTGTCTGTACTCCCACATTCATCACAGCATTATTTATGATATATGTGGGGAAGAAGTTAGGTATAATCATCTGTCTGTCTACAGATCTACCTACCTACTCATCCACCCATCCATCCGTCCATCCATCCATCATTCATCCATCCAGCCATAAACACATATGTATACACACACACGCAATCTAATAGTCAGCCATGAGAAACAGGAAATTCTTGCCATCACCATCCATTTGCATAAAATTTGAGGGCATTATGTTATGTAGGAAACAAGATAGAAAAAGACAAACTCTATATGATTTCATTTATATGCTGTAAACTGAAAAAGTGAACTCAGAAAAAACAGTAGAGTGATGATTACCAGGAGCTAAGTACTGAAGAAAAGGAGATGATATGATCAAAGGGTGCAGGTTTCCATTTATAAGTAAAATTAACAAATTCTGGGGATGTAACAGACAATATGGTGATTATTGCTAGTAAAATTGTATTATATACTTTAAATTTCTAAAAAAAGAAGACCTTATATTTCTTTCCACAAAAGGAAACTTCAACTATGCATGAGATAGGTATATTTTCAATATATTAAAGTACCAAAAATCAACACATTATACATGTTAAACTTATACAATAGGGAGATTATAGAATCTCTGGCTTTAAGGATCTTCTGTGGAAGATGTTCTCATTCTGCCTGACATTTTATAAGGATTAAAATTAACTATTTCACTTGAAGGTCAATCAAGGACCACATAATAAAACTCAATTGACCTCAGGAAGTTCTTTAACCACTCACCAATTCAGAATACAATATCTTCCTTTGATATGGAAGTTAAGGACATTTAATGCTGAAATTGCAAAATATCCATTAGGTAAATATCTTTATTATCAGTTACTATAAACAAAGAAGCCATCTATAGTAGATACCAAAATTAACTTCTTAGAAGTATATTTAAAGATACTTATAATAAGAGAAATTGTTCATGCATTCTCATACAAGGGTGAGAGAAAATGTTAATATTTCCATCAGTCAACGAAAACACGATTCCACATCATCTTCTCAAACGTGCATTATAAAATGCCAAAAACATAAAATAACCCAGACTATCTCTCATGGGGTGGACCTATTTATTCTCTCTGGACATTTCTTCTCCACTTTCCTCACTTCATCGCATTAGGTTAGTGCCTGCCAATATCACAGGATATTCACTGATTCAAAGACATCACACTAGATAATAGAGAAAGTGTCTTGTGATGTGAATCCATCACTGAAATCACCATGATTAAATGCAGATTTCTGAAGTCTTCTCTGACTTGCTATTTAGTGATCCTGGCATAATGGATGCACGACCCTGTTATCCAGAGAGTCAGGAACAAAGCCACCCTATGATGAATGGGGCCTTAATCAAGGTGCTTACCTGAACCAGCATATTTTGCTTTGAACAGAGACAACAGCAACTGCACCACTACTTACAAATAGATGTACATCGAATCAATACTTATATAATGGTGACTCAATTTCATAAATAAGGTAATGATAGTTAAGCTGTGTATTTCTTGATCACATTATTGTCCTCCTCCCTTCTCTTCCCCACAATTAAGTAGTAACCAGATTTTTCCATTTATCAGTCATGTTTTCAATGTTTAATATTGGATTTCTCCCCATGGCATATAATGGAACATCAGCTAGATGTATACTGTGAATAAACACCAATGTAGTTGATTAGTACACTATAGATTGATAGAGATAGCTACTAGATAGCTAGATACATAGATAGATAGATAAGAATGTCAATCTAACACAGTTAATACATAATTACCTAGAGTATTTAAAAAGTATAGCTGGACCCTTCCTGGTGGCACAACAGGTTAAAGCACAGCCCGTGAAGTTATCTGCAGTCACTGCAGCAAGAATTTGATGCCCTGCCAGGGAAATGACACACATGGCACAGCAGACCTCTCTTGTCCCGCTCACTGTGCCCCTCAGTAGTGTATTTCAGTACATCTACATGTTCTGCTCCCCACTCTGTCACTGGCAGATCCTATAATCCATACCCAGCACTTCTGACCTGTACCTCAGTTCTTGTATGTATACATAAATACATCTTAAAAAAAAATAAAAAACTATAGCTGAGCCCATATTTTTCCTTAAAAATATACTACCGGCCCTCCCTGGTGGCGCAGTGGGTTAAAGCACAGCACTGAGAATCTAGAGCCGTTTCCGCATGAGTTCGATTCCCACCTGCCCGGGAGGTGACCACATGGTGTGGCAGACCTCTCCTGACCCACCCGCTGCTCCCCTCAGCAGTGTA
>NW_004567113.1:5703084-5757111 GCF_000260355.1 Condylura cristata
TATATATATATATATACTACCATAGAGATCACATACAGAACTAATCACAGGATTCTGGCTATTAGCAGAATACTCTCTCCAACAACATTCTTTATTCGGCTTCCACTCTGTATCATTCAATTTATTCCTCTTTGGTGGCCTGGAAGCTTCATTCCTCTTTCAAACTCGACAGCCAAGAGCAAGTTCTATCTTCAGAATCTGAGCAATATTTTGAGAAAACAAAACTATTTCTCTCAGCAAGCCTGTGCAGATGAGCATTCAAGGGCTGATTTTCCGGTTTATGGATTATCTAAAACCCTTTGCTCCTTCTTCCTCGCTTTTGGCCATTTCACTGCTCATTAGCATTGCCACCGAAGGGTACAGAGGAAAAATAAAAAGAAAGAATCAGAGCAGCCAGTTTTGCTACTTGTTAACTGTTTATCAACCACAACAAGAATTACTGAGGGACATATCAAACATTTAGTGTTGAACTGGCTGTTATTTCCAACTTTCGACATTTGTCCAATACTCAGTTATACCCACAGAAGTTGGTAGTAATATTTTCGCAACAATACTTATTTATGTGTAGAGGTAAGTAGTTTCAATTTCTCTAACTTCCCCCTTTACATGTTTTATTACTTTAAACTGTCATTTGTAGAAGTTTTACACATCTAGAAAAATGGGCAAACCAATGCTATGAAATAATATTATACAATCAAATTCAGAGAGAAAAAGTGTATTTAATTTAATCTCTCCATAGCTAAGAAACTGCTTAGTGGAATGATCTGGTATGTGACTTTAAATTTACAATTATATTATTTTTATTAAATACAGATTAACATAAAATTAAAACTGCCTCTTTTTTTTTTAACCATAAAACTTAACACTGGGAGAAAAGAAAAGAAATAGAACATAGAGGAATATCCACTGGCTCACTTCAGGTGATGATAGAGTCATTGTAGCCTATAGCAGCAAGGTAAATGATAAACCATCAAAAAATGAGTAAAGAGATCATCTGTTATAAAATGAAGAACTTCAGTAAGTGGGAACTCCCTTATCTTTATCCTTATACATTTATTTTTTTTCCTGAAATACACATTTGCTTTAGGGCACCTTAAGGGTAATATGATGGTATTTATTGAATTATCATACTTACCAGTACCATAAAAGACCACAAGTCATCTCACTGTGAGTCCTGAATTACTCTACCATCAGCCCCGAATTATAATATTCTCTCAGAAGGCAGTTACACCTAAAAACCCTTAAGGATGGAAAACAATCTTAGAGGAATACTTTTGTATTCAATTTAGCACATAAGAAGTGCTCCATAAGCATTTGTTAAATCTCTCAAATGTCACATGTAGTTGTGCTCATGTAAACTTAACATATATGTTCTGCAAATGGGATAAGAGAATATAGATCATTATTGCTCAGCTTGAAAATAATGAATTATATAAAATGTCCAAAATCTATCATGACTCCAGCACCAGGGAACGAGGACTAATCCCTTTCAAGTCTGTGCATGAGCCACTCACCACCCGAGCTAATGAGGTGTTGAAAATTTTTAAACAACTTTGTTACAGTATTTATAATGGCTTTCACAAAGGCCATGTGTCTTCTAGTTATGCTGAGAGTGCTTTTCAAAAAGAAAATTCCACTAGTTTCCTGTTATCACTATTCATAAAAGCAGCAAAGATCTGTACAAAGAGCAATATAGTAATTGCACTACATCACTAAAACAACTTTGTTGTCAGATTGTAGCGATTATCAGACAGAACGATGTCTTCAAGATTTTAATTCTCCCTAAACTACATGCAACAGAACAACATGACTGACACTCTCCCCCACTTCTTAAGATATTGCCTGGCCTTTGGTGTCTAAGATGATAAGCCAATCTAAACTGAGGCCATTGGGGCCAAGCCATTTAATGATGTACAGCTAAGTAACCTGAGCACTTCACCAATTTTAGTTGTCCATTCCAACTTACATTTGAATTCCATCCTGCTTATCATGTTCTTTAAATTAAATTTTATCACCCCAGGAAATTACGAACCAGCAACTTTAAAGTACTGTGTGATGTTTTGTATTTCATTAACTATGGTCCTGGTCTCCATCATAGCACAGCTTACTCTCTCTCTCTCTCTCTCTCTTTCCCTGTCCACACTTGTATTCATAGATGGAAGCAAGCAGAAGAAACCTGTTACACACATTGTAATGTTTGCATAAGAGAAAAAATGACTATAAGGGGAGAACATTATAAATGGCAAAGAAAACAAAAATATCATTCATCTCTTACTGACATTCTTATATGAATACAAGTAGTTTTATCTTACCAGCAGAATTAATGGAATATAAATTATGTGTTAATAAGGCACCAATGAAAAAACTAAACTTTTCAAGAAGTTAAATTCTAAAGTCAGCAAATTATAACAGCAAATTATTTCCTTATTTTCACTTATGACTAAAGATCTGTCATCTCGCTATACGATAGCACAATAAGGAATAAAAGTTCCATTAAAGGAAATATCCATGAACTTGAAAGGAATATCATATTCATTTCTTTCACCTATGTAATTTCTACGCAGCTATGATATGGACTGCCTTGAAATAATTGCATTAAAAAAATATTTATTCCAAGAACACTTTTAAGTAAATCAAATCCATTACTTAGAAAATATGCAATTCACTCAAAGCAAGTTTATTGTAAGAGAATGTTATGCTATTTTAATACCACTTATAGGAATATTACATGTCCTTTAAATTAATACATTACTAAGTTGCTAAATATGGAATATGGCTTTTACTTGTAATGCTCTATCGAAACTCCCTAACATATAATTCACTTATAATTTAATTTATTACATTTTTATGTAAATTTAGGGTTAATCCAGGAACTATATGAAGCTAAGCAGCAAAATAACTAAATATCACCAAGAGGTCCTCTCTTGTGAATATCCCTGTCATAGACTTAATATACTTTGTCCAAAATTACAGAAAAAAAAAGAAAAAACAAACAAAACAAAAAAAAACAGGTTTCCTTGATCTTTGAACACTTTCTAGCCAATCTCAGGAATCAAATAGATATGAATCAAAAACAATATTTTATTTTAAATTATCTTACTGAAAATTTTGCTAGTATTGATAAATTACCATATATATATATATAAATATATATAAATATATAACCTTCCACTTTATATATATATATATATATATATATATAAATATATATAAATATATAACCTTCCACTTCTTAAAACACAGACCTTCCTTTTCCTCATGTTTCTACCTCTATATGACCTGTTCTTTTCTTACAGCAAAACTCCTAGAGGTCACCAAGTCCCAGTAAATGTTTGAAACTTTCCCAGTAAGCATACTGTCATTTTCAGCCCTCTGAAAGCTTTTTTGTCAGTTACCTTTGCCTTCAAATTTCTAAACCCAATAGTTAAGTCTGTTTTTAAGGAAAAAAAAAATCAGATATCCTGAGAACAAAACAAGATTAATTTTAAGATAGTAGTTTGATTTATTTGGAGGTGAATAAAAAGTTAACTACTCGTTTAAAGATAATTACTTGGCCTTTTTCTATATGCACATATATTTGTTTATAAATGCAGTACGGTTTAAAAAAAATAATTGAAGATTTATTTAGTTATGCTTACAGAACTGGGGTACAGGCCATAGCTGTGATGGGTGAGTAGAATCACCAGAAATAGAGTGGGGAGCAGAACAAGCAGACTGTCAATGTACACTGCTGAGGAGAGCAGCGGCAGGTCAGGAGAGGTCTGCCGCGCCACGTGGGTCAGCTCCTCGGCCAGGGTTCAAACTCATGCTGAAGTGGCTTGTAGAGCTTCATAAAGCAGCACTTTAACCTGTTGTGCCACCAGGGAGGGCCCTGATTTAAAATTTATAACATACACAAGCTTCCCTTTTGTTGCTTAGCTTCTTCTGTGCCAGTCTCTGGCATTTCACCTAGCCACTTAAGAAATTCTCGGTGGGCTCAGCCAGCCCCAGCTCCACGTTGAAAACAACCTAGGGAATCAGGGTAGGAGAGCCTTCAGAGAGCTCTAAAACAATGGAGGAATGGTGGCTACTTCTTTCATACGTTACATTTCAAGTAATACCAAACTTAATACACCTGTTGTGATACCAGTTTATAAACTCTAATGGTTGCTTTAGTAAGTGCTGTCAGCGTTTATAAGCACTATTTAAGTCATGTACAGTTTGTAAACCAAAATTACCACTATAAAAATTAATACAATTTTAAAAATAAAGCAAAGTCCAATCTAATAAAAAAGTAGCTGTGTATGTGATAACTTTATAATAATGCTAGAGAAAAACAAAATAAAAAATCCAAAAAGAAAACACACATTTCTCTCCATTTGTTATTGACGTTACCTAGAGTATCTGATGAATCAATATATTATGCAGAATTATTGTCCTCATCAGAACCATTTTCATTTAAAAAAATATTTTAATTTAAGTGATAAAGGCTATATGGTTCATTCATTTTCCCTGTAGGTTATTTTTTAAATTATTATTTCATGTTAAATCTGTCTAACAATTAAATCTACCTGAGCTATACTTAATTACATCTTTTTTTCATTTCCTGTAATGTAAATATGTCTTTATTTTCAGTCACATAATTTTAAAGCTGAAGTAAGTAGTAGTCTTAATTTTAATTTGTATATTGTAGATTTCTACAATACCTAAGAATTATTATTTAGCAGTCCAAAACCACTTGAAAACATATGGCCATTCAAAAATCCTAATAGTTGGCATTATTTTCAAACACATCTATATTTGTTCTCACATACGTACGTTTTCATATCTCTGTGTACATTTCCTATAAAAAAAAGTAACCAGTGGGAACTCCAGCAGCTCTACTGGTTAGCAGAACCATTTTAGAAATGGTTCTATTCAGACTATTCATTAATGTCTGTTTACACCACCACTATTCAACATATTTGAGTCAGTTTTGGTTCTTTGTTTTATTTTAAAGTTGTGAAAATTTTATATTACTGGGTACAGCAACCTAGTCTCTAAAGAGTGTAGAGGGTTTGGATCTATCCTAGAATTATACTATTTTAAGATTAAATTATGGGACTATTACTCCTTTCCTGACTTGCAAATAAAAACCACCTGCATCTATAGTATCACAAACCTCATTGTTTCTTTGTGTGTGCACATGAATTAATATATATGTGTGGATGTATGTATGTATATACAAACAAAAACAGACACGCACACCCACACCCCCCCCACACACACACACATATTCCATGTGGTTTTCAAGTAGAACTACAAAAGAGCAGCTCAGAATGCAGTGACACCTAATGGCAAAGCTATATTTATAGGAAACAAATTCATTTTCTAATAAACGTTATATTTGTAGTAAACTAAGTACCAATACCAATATGCTGTCTCGTCATGAAAAATCCATAACAACACCAGCTCATTTACTTTAAAAAGTCTAATAATACATGCAAGTAAATATAAAGAAAAAAGTCTACTTTGATATTGTGGTTTTAAATTGCACTATCCCTTTGAGGTAATATTACCACGGTACAAAATTAGTCTTAGATATTTGAGTTAAATGGTATGTATCTTTCATTATTCCTAACAATCTCAATGATCTCTATTGTTTGATAAGTGGAAAGTTAATCACCTTGATTTCTATTCAAATTTGATTTAATATGTATAGGAGATATTTATTAGGAATACATTTCACTTGGAGAAGAAAGCAAAGGTCCTTAGTGTAATGGCTTATTAGTCATGTCATCATAGATTAATAACATTGTCTAACTTAATGCACATCTGAATTGTGCTTCTAATAGCTGTATTAACAATACAGACAATAATAATAGAAAAGTGTATTTTATTGTAAACTCAGAAACTACTACTTTCTTTAAGTTTACACTACATATTATCCTTAGGTAGGAAATAACTACTGTAAAAAATAAGCCTTTCAACAAATCACTGATGTTGAACTTATTTGGTGTTTAGTGTTCTTGAAGATTCCTGGGGACAATTGTAAGCTGAGGTAAATGATAAAAGGATTTGAAACGAAACATTTTAAAAGACGCCAGGGTAACATCATCTACAAATGTTTATATTTGATAATTTAGATTTCAGTGCAGAAGTAATGAAAGCTGAGAAGTAATGTGTTGACAAATTTTATTTACCCATCAATTTAGTATTTTAATTCAAACTTTCTCATGGTGAAATACTGTGTAAATTAACTGTGGCTTCTCAAACTTGTCACAGTTGATGATTATGATCACAGAGGATAAAGTATCATTTGCTTAAGAGACAAACATGAATAAATGCTTTATTTTTATTCCCTGTTGGAATAAGCTACTTTACTATGACTGACAACAAAACATGCTAGTGATTTTTATTATATATGGATAAGTACAACATTTGAGTGTTCCCAGGTAAAAACATGTAAGTGTAGATATTCATTTCAATCAGTACTGTGAGCTAGGAACTAGGTAAATAAGTGAGCATGCATTAAACTCTTAAAATATGAGATCCTCCATATTAGATATGAAGCAAAACACAAACTGTGCAGTTGACTGGAAATGCCACCTAATCCCTGCTTAATTAAAGCAGTGCTCTAAACTCCTGTTGTGTTTAGGGAGTAAAGAATGTGGGACAACTGATGTATGAAGAAAATAGCAGTCAGTGTGGCTAATCTCAAAGACTTTGGAGCTTTCTAGCTACATAAATCAGAGCGACTTTTGAATAGCCTCATAAAACACAATATCATTGCCATTCCACTCACGACTTTTCGGTTCTTCCTACAGCATGCAGATCATTAGGAAACTTCTAAGCAATCAAGTAATGTGGGTCTGATGAAATTACTCAATCAATGCATAGGCTCAAAGTAGAAACATAATTCAAAATTGCATAGTTTCTATTATGGGGCAAAGAAGCTCACAATGGAGGTGATTCATTTCCATATATTGTGAGTATGTCTGTGTTCATGTGTATTAAACAAGTATATCTTTAAAATAGCATCTAACTGAGCCCCAAAGTAGTTAAAACCCTATATAGTTCAATTTCCATCATTACAGTTTAATCATCACATCGTGTTATTGCAGTGAACTAATGTGTTAATAAAACACATTAGAGTTTAAAATGTTGAATTCTCTTTAACTGCATGAAGTAAAAACAAAAACAGAAACAGAAGAGTTGTCATATATATATATATATATGGTTCCATACCAAAAAAGGATTCAATATTTAAAGAACCGTTTTAAAGCACTGCCTTTTTATCTTCCAGTTTGCTCAAACTACATTTTGCAGCTACTTTCTGCTTGAACTCATCACATGAGGTTGGGAAATCTTTCACTTCTGCCTATCTCTATCTCCTTCAAGCTCTAGAGTTTAAATACTCACTTTCCCTCAGATTTATTATTTCTTTCCTTTAGTTTTGAAATTTTACACTTGTCTATAAGCATGAACCTCACATTAAATATTTAAATGAAAGGAATCATTTCCTAAAGATAATTAATTATCTTTCCTATTCAACCTAGTAAGTAAACTGTTCTAGTAAACATTAGCTGGTGCTTTAAAATTATAAAATGAACATTTATTTTTGAATTTATTATATTTTTCTTGAGATAGAACTGGAGGCAGATGTGACTTTTAATCTCTGTAGTGGACACAAATGAATCTTGGACATACTGTTTTGTTTTCATTTAAGAGTTAACATTTTTTCAGTATATTATAAAATATATGGATCATTTAAAAATCATCAGTTTGCTAGCTTCATGGCAATAGTAAGTAGTCTATGAAATAACTAATCATCTTGTCTAATGCACTAATTGCATTCAAATCAAATTAATTGTCTGAGAATTATTTCTTTTAGTAGGATATATACAGTTAGTGCATACAACCAGTTTCATAAAGAAATCTAATTTGTACGAACTTTTTTTTTTTTAAGTTGGGTTATAAATAAGCCATGCCACACTGACAGACAACAGAATGCAAAGAAAAAAAAAAAAAGACAACAGTTATGTTCTATTTTGAAACAAATGCCCAGACAGCATTACAAATAGTATTCATCTGCTAAAGGGTAGCAAGTGCTGTGGTGTTTATCGTATAGGCCACGGAAGAAGCAATAAAACAAGTATTTATCCACTATCCTTCCCTCCTGAGCTATGAAGAGGATAATGCAAAAATCCCTAATAATGAATTGATGATATACATATGTATGATGGCAATATATATCTACATTTGTACTCCAGGCATTTACTACTGGACATAAACGCATGTCATTTATTTAAGAGGTACATAATTCATTTCTGAGCTCCATCTGAACGATACTGAACCCCTCAATGAGACCATTAATTTCTCCCTGAAAAGTTCTCAACCACAGGCACTGCTAGCCCCAGGAGGAAACGTGATTCAAGGGCATGCTATCTAGAGCTTAATTTACTTAATGCGCATGAGAAAGGTTTTCTGAATCCTGACCTCATTACTTCTTGCATATATACATAGTATAGACTATATGTTATGCATTATATATGTGGTTCTATGTTGTAAATGACAGAGAACGGCAGACATGTTTACAAAGACAGCCTCTGAAACCAAGAAAGCCAGCCCCTTGGAGCTGAGCAGCTCATCGCTGTGGGAGAGAACACCAGATGGAAGAAACCCCTTTCTTGGACAAGCACAATGGCCACTTAGGGCAGGTTTCCCTTCCAGGAGAGTGTGAGCTTATGATTGTAAGTGTGTGTGTCTGTGTGTGCGTGTGTGTTGCTCAGGGGAGGCGCACGGGGACGGAAAGAGGAGACGCTGCGACCCATCTGTCGCCTCAATTTGCAGAACATCAAGCCATGTGGACAGATAAAAGTCCTGTGCCGTTAAAAAAATCCCCAACAGAGGTTTCTCTGCAGCCCAATAAATGGACCTTCCCAGTATAGGGACGCGGGGTTTCGTGAAGGAAATCGTCGCATTACCGCACAAAGACTGCGAGAGCCCGTCTCCCCTCAGCATTCACGGATTAGCAAGTGAGAAGAGTTGGAGCCTGAAGCCGCGAGCGCCGTGCATGATAATGACGCGCAGCCCCCAGCCGCCCCCGCCCGCGGCGCCCGGTCCCAGCCCGTCTGGTTGCCAATAGGTGGGGCCACTGGCTTCGCGGAGCCGGCTCGGCAGTCCTTCCCGGAGTCTGGGCCGCCCGGCCTCAGCCCCAGCGCCCCAGTTCTCAGCCTCCAGCGACTACTCAGTGGACTGCGAGGCGACGCCAAGCAGGTGTCTGCGAGCCAGCCCACGAGAGCCTCCCGTGAGCATTTGCTCCAGCGTCTCCCCGGCGCCCCGAGGCCAGTGTGGCCTCCCTCCGAGCCCGGGATGCGCGTTGGAAGTGGCGGGGCGCGCAGCTCCCAGTCCTTGCCGACACCGTAGCCAGCCCCGCCGCTTTGCGGCGACTCCTCGCAAGGACCGCAAAGCCTAGGGGACGAGAAGAGGAGGCTGGGGGGCTCATCCAGCACCGGTCACCATCGCACAAACGCTGCGGCGAACGCAGCCAGCTCACGTTGCAAAACCACCTGTTCGATCCGGAGGGAGCTCACCCCCACCCCCCACCCCGACACACACAATCACACACACACTTCCCACTCTAGTTCTTTTCGCCTCACAGGTGACACCTCCTCTGTTTCACCAAAGATATATATATATATATATTTTTTTTTTCTTAATGAAGCAAATGTACATCCGGGAAAGAATATGGATGGTAGAGTCGATTAAACTTCCTTTCGCCACACAGTTAGCAAACCCCTCACTCCCCAGCACACACGCACACTGAAGGAAACTCGAGACCCCCACGCATGCAGCCCACACTCCAGGATCCATTGGGAAACAACAGCACAAGTCAAGGTTGGAGCAGCCACATAGTGTCAGTAAACTGAACAAGTGTGAGGGATGGGGAGCGGGAAGGTGCAATGAACCTCAGCCACCGCCGACGAGCCATACAGAGGGCAGAGGGGGAAGCAAGGGGAGACGTTTGAGAACCGAACCGGTGAAAGTGTCCACCGTCAGCACCAACCCTTTCTTACCGATGTGAATGATCGAATCTGCATTCGCCGAGTCCCAGGTTCGAGACCACCAGACGGACAGAACCAAGATCAAGGGGAAAACTTCCATCTCCTCCTATGTTGATTCTCTTTTAGGATGGCTTTTCTTTCAATATATATTTTAAAAAACAGTCCAAATAGTTTGCGATCACGACAGAGTTTAGCACAGCTTTTCCCCCTAAATTCCTATTGCCAGAGCAAAGCCTTTAATCGTCGCTGAGAAAGGCAGAACCAATAAGGAAAAGAGCCCAGCCTGAGGAAACCTCCTTCGCACAGCCGTGTCACTTGGAGGGGAATTTTGGCATCGCCAGAGTTTTTTTGCAGTTTGGTTTTTAAAAAAATGTATCCAGCCTCGGCTGCTGTCGGGCAGGAGGAGAGGATGGAGCTCAGAACATGCCCATCGCTGCTCCGGGTCCACCGGTCTCCGGTCCCAGCTCCGCCGCAACTTCCAACAGACCACCCCCACTCTCTCGCCGGATGTTCCCCTCCCCCTCCCCCAACCAAAAAAGCACCCCCCGCCCCCGCCCTAACGGCCCGCAGAGAATCACTTGTCCTCGCTGCCAAAATAAAATCTAAGTGGAAAGGAAAGATTAGGAGATTCCAAGCGGAGCATCCAGGTTCCGACAGGGAGGGGAAAATGCCCTTTCCAAGAGGGGTAGTAAAAGTGAACTTCAAGGTAATGCAGATAGTAATGCAGAGAAAATTCCCTTTCTGCGCGAGGCGGGGAGCGAATCTCGGCGCGGCGGGCCCGGGAGCCGGTTTGCCAGGGCGCGGTGGCGGGGGAGTTGTGCCGGGCGCAGGCGGCGGGGCCGGGCGGCGTAGGGAAGCCGCCGCGGGCTGCAGGATGCTTTTGGAGCTGTTCGCCCGGCGGGATGCAGGGAGCGAGCGAGGAGCGAGCCTGGCAGCTTCAGCACTCGCCCCACGTTGCCTAGAAATGGATCACCTAGGAGAACGAGCGAGCCCGCAAGAGAGCGGGGCTGTCAGGCGGAGAGAGGGGGAAACCGAGAGAGGAAGAGCTTCTTCTCTCTAATAACCACCTCCTCCCCCTATCTGCAATACAAGGGAGAAACAAAATAGTGCTCTCATTTCCCTCGGAATCTTCAGCCGGGACTGAGAAAAAAGGCAGGACTCTAAAAGAAAATGCATTGCCACCCCCCCCCTCTTTTTTATGCTAGGCTAAAGGCAACCTAAAAAGCCACCCCACTTATTTAACCTTGCTATTATTTTCCAACAGGTATCAGACTTTTTCTAGTTTTTGCCTACAATTAGTCACATTAGTTTTTTTTTTTTTTTTTAAGAAATTAGGGACACCTAGTCACTAAGGGGAGAAGAGACCTAGAAAGCTTTTAATGAGGTTTCAATTATAAAGTTATAAAAAGGAGAGGACGTGCTAATTACCTTTTGTGCAGTGATTTTTCTTTTCTGTCCCCCGTGTATTTTTTTAGGCAATCAGGATTAGAGAATGGAAAGAGATCTTGAAATAAAAAAAAAATAGTAATTAAATTAAGCAATAAATAAATAAATGTTTCAGTGCACCGCTTGGTCAAAATATTGCAATGAGTAGTTTAGTGTTGGACCTATGTACATAAATTCAGAATGAGGTTGGCTGCTCTTCCATCAAAAGAGCTGAGAAAGTACTGAATGACAGCCTCCCAGACTAGAATGAAAAAATTGTCTGCAAGCTTACTCCTTACAATAAAATCCTAAGGATTGTGACTTCCTTTCTTGTAGTGATTAACTTACATAGTTTGGCTTCATATCAGACTGAATGTTTGTTTATACAACCATGTAGTGACTTGCAAAAAAATTTTAAGAGCTTAGTATTATTTAATTTTTAGTTGCACTATTTTGGGAATATTGGTACTTAGGTACAAGATCAAAACTCCTCAAACAATCTTTATTGCCTCCAAATTTGGTCAAACCCCTTTTCTTTCTTATCTCTCTTGATTATTATTTTAAAAAGCCTAATGAATTGGGCAATCATTTCTCCAGATACAACTGTGCACTCTCACCTCTCTGAAATGTCTCCATTCATCTTGTGCATTTTTTCCAAAAATATTATTTATGTTAATAGTGATATTGGAAAATATCTTCATCTTCACAACCATTATCCTTTGATATTGCAAAACTTAGCTCAAATCCCTTTTCATATCATCTAATCCTTAAAAAAATGGAATAAACCCATCCTTCTCTGTTCAAGTATATTCTATCTTTGTATTAAGAGTTAGATTGGGCTACTTCTGAATTAAATCGATACCTTTACAGTAAGGACCACAGATTCTTCATATTTTACTCCTGCGGCATTTTTACTTAAAACCCCTTTGTTAACTTGAATATTATCATTTCCCTCTAAATTTTCTATAAACCAGGAACTCCAAGAAAAGATCACTGATTAATCCTATTTAATTTTTATCATTTCTTATCTTTTTCATTTCATTAGTACATATGGCCTCAGTATTGATTATATTAATGTTGCTGATGTCATTTTACTTTTTAGAGGGTTCTTTGGCAATTTCGTAGATTATACTTTGTTGTTATAGATAATGAAGCCTTTGGGGGAAAAAAAAAAAAGTGGACTTATCTCCCCATAGCTGGCTGCCATTTTATTATTCACCAGGGCACTTAAAAATGAGTCACTCTGTGCTTTATCAAGAAAAAAAAATGTGAAATAACCATTAACATGGAAAGAACACTATAATATCTTAAAATCAAAGAAGTAAGAGGAAACTCAGCTGATGAACTGGGCCAAACCTGGCTTGCTCAATGTATTTCCTGGAGGTAGCTGACTATACTCAAATTTGTATTATTACTGTTGGAAATCTATTCGAGTGCATTGTGACCAAAACATTCTCATAATTCCCATATCCTTCAATTTAGTGTTTCTCAAAGGTAGATTCACTTTGGAGTAATCTGAAAAGCTTTTCAGAAGCTTGCTTACAGCAAATTTAATGTAAAAATCAGTGGGGAGTGGGACTACACCAATATGTTTTAAAACTCTTTATAGGTGATTCTAATGTGCAGTCATAGTTCAGAACCACTTGTATGATATTCAAACATTGAAATGAGTGGGTATGGCATACAACATCCATAAAGGTATAATAATGATAATCCCTGCCAGTCAGAAGACATAGAAAAAGCATGAAATAATAAGTTTCTTAAAGTTATACAAGACACAAAGCAGAACTAAAGCTTATCAGTAGCTTACTGCTTATCAACATAAGAATGAGTCAACTCACTGTACAAATAACTTACATATATCAAAGTCCAAATAAATGTTTTTTGATTGAAATACAGGTTTAAGCACATTTATAAGCTTACACTAACTATATTTTTATTGTTTTAAAATATTGCATCTTGTGATATGATATTTAGTTTACCAGATATAAAATTTTTGAATGTGTAAATCTGATGATAAGTTCCAGTGGGGCACTCACTACCTATGTATTCATATAGATTTCTTTATGAACACTAAGTTTAATTAGGCTGTTTAGTTTTAATTCAAGCATTATCATCGTGAGATGGTTGATAAAAATGACTCACTGCATGAAATTCAGAACTTTGTCACATTCTAGAATATTTGGGTAGCAAAACAACCTTCATTCATTAAATTTTTATAACCAGTCATTAATTTTTTGGAATAAAAATGCAAGTAAACCATGATTCATGTTTATCCGGCCTATATGCAAACTGTCACTTCATTCAGGCATTAGTTGTAATACTGTAATATGAACATCAATAATTTGAGGAAATGTTGGATAATCTAAGTAGTTTAAAATGCAAAGAATTATTTTTTTTTTATGTAAAACAGAATGTCAAAGAAATATTTGTTTGTGTTTTCAGGGTGTGTTGCAAGTGTAGACTCCTTCAATCATAAACAGTATTCTTTATATAAAGAAAGAAAATTAAATGAAATTTGCAATATGTAATTTTTAGATTTTTTACATTATAAAATATAAAGATAACTCGTGTGGAAATTTTAAAAATCAGCTGCTAACTAAATGCTATACCAGCTGTAAGTCAACTTACATTAAGTTATATTTAAAGTCAATTATGTAAATATTATGTTTTAGTATAAAATCTATATATTAGATGTCTTACTTGAAACTTGAACAGTTATCTTTCAAAAAATATATATAAAGGCAGTATATTACACTTTGGTCATGTTTTTTATTATAATTATTACAAAAGATTTTAAGTGAAATTTTCACATACATATAAATTGTCCCGCATAATTTTCCTTTTATAGAAAATTCCGTACACACACACAGACATAATTTTATATAAGCAGTTTAGTAAATGGATATAAAATTACATTTACGATTTAAATATAACTTAGTGTAAGCTGACCTACAGCTGGTATTGCATTCAGTTAGCAGCTTATTTTTTTTTTTTTAATTTTCCATATTTTTTTTTTGAGGGGCTGCAAAGGTAAGTGTTATCCTTAGCAGGTCAGAGAACTCTAGGTTTCAGTGGCACATTATTCTCTGTCATAGTAAGTGCTTTGTTTTTGTAGAAGAATATGGGAACATTGAGTCCCAGGAGTTGTAATGATACTTACAAAAAGATGTGAACTTAGAAAAAATATGCTTCCGAAATCGTTAAACCACACATTATAAAATTTGTATTTTTTTTTCCACATTGGGTTTACCTTAACTTTTTGTTGTTGTTGTTGTATCGATTCATTATTCTCCATGCTGTCAAACTATTTTATGCTGATACTGGTGCAAATTTCTTCCCTTAGTAGGTAATTTCAAAGCTTTCCTACTGTTTCAAGATAGTCACAATATTGAACTTTTAGGAGTTAGAATTCAGTTTTTTATATTGGCATGCCTCTTTTTAGTTGTTTCACCTCTTCTGTCTGAATTTGATGTGTAGTTTTAATTGTAGTATTATATACATGAACAAATTGGTAGATGGAGGTCAAATGATGACTGGTAACTTAACAAGGGCACTTTGTTGCTACTGGCCCCTTAGACATTATATCCTGTCCCCACAAGATGGCAGCCATGCCTGAGGTAGATTTAACCGGCTTACTTTTGAATGTCTCAATACTTAACAGTTTACCACAGTATTATTAACCCATATAAATGAAACAACTATATTTAAACAAATTATATTTTAGGTGTTTTTTAGGTAACTTCATTTTCTGAACTTTTATTTCTTCTAAAACTTTCACAATGGAATAGTATGTTAGCATTCTCTTGCGTCTAATTTGTTCAGATTTTCTCACATTTTATAAATAACATAGGTAATAAATAATAAGAAAACAGTGTTTAATAATATACCAGTCTATTCTATGTTAAAGGGTAATGAGAAAACTGACACAACATTGTGTGTTTCAAATTTAGAGGGAAAATAGTAAAGTATGAAAATGAGGTCAATTTAATTGTTTGTGTTTTCTAAGTACAATATGTTTTAGATATCTTGTCCATGGTTTATTGATATTGTCCATTATATGACAAAGGATATATAATATCCTTTGGCATGGAATATCTGTTGAAACATGTATTAAATAAACAAAACACAAAAGGAAAGAAATGGTACAAACTATAGTGAATATCAATTATAACTAACCCTGAAAAATCATATTTTATGTTCTTCCATCACTAATGATTGTAATTCAAAAATTGTTTCTTTTGAACATTTCTCTAGGGAAAAAGTGTCTCAGATATGAAGTATTCTTGTGCAATTTGCTGTAGCTAATGAACTACATACACATTTTAATTTAAAATATGTTGTATTTTACAACATTAGATATCATGGGTAAAACTTAGATACAAAATCTTGGTTAACAATTACTTATACACAATTACACCAACGGACTTTATAGTTTTTTTTTTTTTTTAAATACTACTAAACATTTCATTTCAGACCTTACTGAATAGGGCAATAATCAGTGTAAAGTTAAATGCAAAAAAATCTCCTTATTTGTCACTGATCTTCCACAATGGTGGTGAATCAAAGTTCTTAACTGATTATGAATAATAATAAGTGAACAAATGATTGAATGCAAGGGTTAAATGGAAGCTTTTAAATATTATGGAATGTTACCCATGCAACATAAATCAAGAACATCTTGGCTGTCTCTAAAATTAGCAGATTGAGGTATGTGAGTTGTCTTTTTATAAGAATATTTCTTCTATTTATCACTCCAGTTATTGACAACACAGCAAGGGGTTATCTGTTTGGAGCAGAAAAGATGGAAAATGTTTTGAAAGAATTCTTTGGAAGATGAAAAAAAAAAAATCTCAGTGACAAAAGCCGAAATATGAATCTGTCCCTAAATTTAACATGACTTATTTGAAGTATGATTTAGATGACTAAAAATGATAGAGGGGAATGAATTTAATAGCATTTATCTAAATCTTGCTGATAACAATAAAGAATTAATCATTGTAAATATATTAATTGGTTCGTCTTTTACACTTTAGTGCATTACAACATTTTAAAAATTAATCGAGGTAGAAAATAAGACACAATATCAAAGTTATAAAGATGAGACATTATTCTGTTCTGGAAAAAAGAAGGGGAAAAAAAGGGGGCCATGGAATCACAAAATGCCAGATAGACTTTTTTCTTCTTTTAACATACTAAAATATGGAAAAGTCATCTAGGAAACAAATTATTAACTTGAATTTAACCCAGATTATTGCAATTTATGTAACCATGAATTTATCTTTCTATAAACAAAATGAATTTTCATTATTAAACTGTTACAAACCATTTTATGTTTTCAGAAAACAAAATCTGTTTAGCTTATTAGTGGTTTTGTTTGTTTGTGTTTTCCCTCTTCTGTTTGTGGATATTTATATTAAGCAAACTGCAAATCACTAAGCTGGTATATCATATCTTGGAAGATATTCTATGTTTGTGCTCTAGTAGGAATTTCCTATCTCTTTTGAATTTCTATGATGACAACAAATATATCACTTAGATGTAAACATATTTTCTTTTTTTAAAATACTTTCTGGATTTCCAGTTCTGCGTAGGATGGAATTTAAAAAAAATGATAACATTAATCAGATAATAACAATAAGAATATAACTGATTATCGATAAAAAGAAATAAAACTTTATTTTAATTCATCAGAGGCTGACGTAAGATACAGCAAAGCAAGCTAAATTTCAGAGTGACAAGCAACTTTTTAAAGCTCTATCTCTCTATTTTTTTTTTTAATTTACTTATTTATGCTTATAGAACAAGGATACAGACCAGAGGTATGATGGGTGAGAGGATTCATCAGAGACAGTGAAGGAGTAAAATAGGCAGATCTACTGAAATACACTACTGAGGGGAGCAGCTGGTGCATCAGGAGAGGTCATGTGGGTCAGCTCCCTGGCCAGGGATCCAACTAGTGCTGCAGTGGCTTCAAAATGCAGTGCTTTACCCCCTTGCACTCCCAGGGAGAGCACAATGGCAAGCAACTTTAACATAGCACAATATACAATACTGCATCACTTAACAGTACTGGGGAAAATTGACAACCACAGTAGCAGGTAAGAATTTATCAACAAAAATTTAAATAGGCCTCTCCCTCATGGTGCAATGGATTAAAGTGCAGCACTACAAAATTAGCCACAGCCACTTCAACATGAGTTGAATCTCCAGCCAGGGAGGTGACACACATGATGCCGCAGACCTCTCCTGTCCACCTGCTGCACTTATCTCCTGTCTCCTGCACCTGTCTCCTGTCCCTCAGCAGGGCACTTCATCCATCTGCCTATTCTGTGCCCCACTCTGTCTTTGGTGAGTTCTCTCACAGCCCCTGCACCTCTGGCCTGTATTCCTGTTCTGTGTATATAAATAAATAAATATTTAAAAATAAATAAATAAGTTCTGACATGTTGGGTTGTTTGGGCACCTGAGATTAGAATAACTGAAAATATCGGTTTCCTACAGATTACCTTAGATTGTTCATGGGAAATAATGGGGACAGGGCAAGAAACCAGGAATCTCCCCCAACCATTGCTGTCATGATGGAGGTACAACATTATATCAAAATATCACCCACATTCATGGACTTTTATTATCAGGAAAAAAAAAAAAAAAACACTGTCATTTAGGAAGAAAATCACTGTAGGCTGGTGATATATGGTATCATACTGTCTTGTGATCGGGGCACATGAAAGTATCTGACTTTTTTCTGTTGCTGAGATAAATTTGTGTGGAAACAAAAATACATCAATTTCTGGAGACGGGTTAGTAAGTTCACTTTTTTGATACCAGGAACTGTTATGGAGAGTAATCAAATCAAAGTTGTCTGAGCTAGGGGAAGACCGAGAAAGTCTTTGTAGCTCAAGATCCTGATGCCTCTATAAAACCAAGATGTGCTACTGCTTGGAGCTAGGAGTAGCAAAAAGTATTTCTGTTGTTTAGTCTTTCACAGACACAAGTCTGAATAGGGCATTCATTGGAGTGAGTGATACAGGAATAATGAAAGGACCCCCCCACACACCTTCTGACACTCAGATACACAAGTATTGTCTAAGATTGAGATTGTCCCAGCCTAACCAAAACCCACACTTAACTCCAACCATCAGCCTAGTATTGATTAATAAGCAATAGCACGGTACCATTAGGAGAGAGAGAGAGAGTATGAAGAGAGGTGGTGCATTTGACATAGTCAGACAACAATAACTGAAAGCTAAGAATGAAGAAGAAAATCCCCCAGTAATAGAAAGCTCTTCTAAGCCAGTGGTTCAGATAACCCATCAATGAAGGGATTTGAAGATTGTTATAATAAAGGTAAGAACACCAAAAGCAAACCTAAAGCCAGTTGACTTGTACACTACCATTGTAACTGAAGTTATTAATTTGCAGTTATAAGTATTCTGTATTCAGACTTCATCAATTTTCAATTGACAACACTCAACATTCATTTAAAAGTTATAAAACAAAACAGCAAGAAAAATAACCTTGTCTAGATAAAAACTAATCACAAAAAGGAGATTGAGTGATTGCCCAGATGTTAAAATTATAAATCAGTGACTTTATGATAGCTATGATTTAATATGCTAACGGATATAGTGAGGAAGAACATATAAAACCAGTAAAAGAATTTTAATAGAAAGATGAAAACTATTAAAAGTAATAAAAGACGTTCCATTACATCCCCCCAAATATTATTATATCCAGGATGAAGAATTGTTTGATGGTCTTGATATATCTGAGAGAGAAATTTGTGAACATAAAAGTTTGTTGATGTGAATCACCATATGTAAAAAGTAAAAGTACACACACAAAATCAAACTAGGTAAGCATAATTAAACTACTAAGCATTTTTCCCCCAAATTTTGCCCAGTTTTACAGATCAAGGAAGTGGCAATCGTTGTTGATATTAGTAACCTAGCTAAATTATTTTAGTAGGAAATGAATGGAGCCCCATTGTGAAACATACATTTATCTTCTGTCCCTTCAAATAAGGCCAAACATTGTTCAAATATTTCTCAGAATGTATGAGTGAAGAATGGTAAGTCCATAATGAAATAACTCTTTTCAAAGTTAGAAGATTCAATGCTATTAAAAAGATGAAAGGTAATGGGGCCTCCCTGGGGCACAACGGATTAGGGTCCAGCACTTCAAGCTAGCCTCGGCTGCTTTAGCACAAGGTGGATCCCAGCCCCTGGAGATGATTCACATGGAGCAGCAGACCTCTCCTGTTTTGTCCCCTGCTCCCCACTTTGTCTCTGGTGAAGCCTCTCACTGCACCTCTACCCCAGTTCTGTATGCATGAATAAATCTATTTTTTAAATGTATTTAATTAAAAAAATGATGACCAATAATTAAATTGTTGACTCTTATACTGTGACTACCAAAATTTAAGAAATTCACCTACTTGGACAAATCCTCAAATATAAGTAAAAAACCATGTATACACATCTTTTTTTTTTTTTTAAGATTTATTTATTTATGCATACAGAACTGGGGTACAGGCCAGAGGAATAGGGGCTGTGAGAGGATTCACCAGAGACAGAGTGGGGTTCAGAAAAGGCCGACTGCCGAAATGCACTGCTGAGGTGTGCAGTGGACGAGACAGGAGAGGTCTGCCGTGCTATGTGGATCCCTTCTGGGACAGGGATCGAACTCCTAGAAATGGAAACAGCTTTGCTTAACTTCGCAGTGCAGAGCTCCAACCTACTGTGCCACCACGGAGGGCCCAGCATGATGTAAACAAATCATTAAAAAAAGGAAAGAAAAAAAAAATATATATATATATATATGTAGGGGGCTCTCCCTGGTGGTACAACAGTTTAAAGCACACTATGAAGCTGTCCCTAGCCACTGTGGTACAAGTCCGATCTCCCACCATTCCAAGGAGAGAGTTTTTGTGTTGATTACTTTTCTGAATTCTCAGTGGTAAGAAAACTGAGATTCCTGTTTCCTACCTGCATGCTAGGTAGGGTGAGGAACGTTTCTAGGAAAAGGGACGTTATGTCTTTGGAAAGGAATCTAAGATATGACTTCACACAGTTTTAATTTGTCTTTATCTTTTTTTTTCCTTTATAAGGAGGTAAGTGGGAGGCCATAAAATACTTTAGATAGCATTATTATTTATATATTATAATTTATGAAATTCAGTGCCTAATTTCTTCTAATTTGGAGGGTTTGGGAATAAAATATCATGTGTTCGAAGTAGCAAACTCTTGCTTTTATCTTACATGTTGCTTATTTTCTCAGTTACCTGAGTCTTCTTTAGCCCTCCTCTTTGAAAAAGTGAGCGTTGATATCATTTAAATATCTTGGAGACATTTAAAAATTGATTTCAAATGTGCACATTAGGGCCCTCCCTGGTGGCTCAATGCGTTAAAACAGCACTGTGAAGCTATCGCAGCCACTGTAGTGCAAGTTCAGTATCAGGCTGGGGAGGTGACCCACATGCCTTGACAGACCTCTCCTGAGGCACTGCTCCTCACAGCAGTGTATTTCAGTAGATTAGCTGGTTCTGCTCCCCACTCTGTCTCTGGTGAATCCTCTTACTTCCTCCCTAAAAACTTCTGGCCTGTACAGAAGTTCTTGTGTGAATGATACATTTTTTTTTTAAATGTGCATTTTAAAATGGATTTTGAAGTTGAATTTTTCATAAGACATAACTTTACATTTTTTTTACTTTTATCAAATGGAGCCATATTATTTTTGTATATGATAGAATTATTTTTTCCTAATTTCAATTTTTCAAGGCAATAATTAGTTATTTTATTAAAATGGTTAAATCCATATATTAATAGAGTGTGAATATGTACAAGAAAAGAAAAATACTAATCAAATTCATTCAGATAAGGAAAGTTACAACAAAATATCACCACAGAACCTCTTTTTATTTGCAATTTTATGTAATTAAATGTTGACTTTATTCAATATCGCCTAGTACCAACTTCAATTTACGTGTCAATTTATTATTGAGCACTAGTGACCTGAACTTTACAATTTAAATAATACGCTTTACAGAATATTTATCAGACTATCTCAGTGAAAGGGGGCAAAATAGTGCATTAGAGTGTTTGAACAGATGCCTTTTGCCCATCTTTCCTAACAGGCAGCTGTCAGAGACTATAACACCTAGTAGGCTGATAGCCAAATTTCTGCATCAGGAACATCTGTGAAGAAGTGCAGTGCATTGTTAATGGAGGTGAGACCAAAGGTGAGGGAGGGGGGCAAAAATGTAGAGAGACACATGGGTGAGAGCTACATAGGGACACTGGTCATTGGCAGAAAACTGGATCCATTATCTTGACCTCATGATGGATTATATGGCACATTTTGAATTTGGGTGCTTTCGTTCTGTCCCAGCTCTCTGAAAGCTTCCTAACCCCTTTCTTTAGGTTCTCCATCAGAAGGCATCTTAGACTTGTGGTAAGCTTTTGGGCCTCAGCTGCCCTGCTTTCAGTAATTGGCTAATTACCCATGACAGTATGGGTAAATTTTGGAGTTTTATCAGGAATCAGTAATTTGAAATATTTTATTTTTTTAATCTATTTTTAAACATTTATTTATTTATGTATACAAGGACAGGGGAACAGGGCAGAGGTACAGGGGTGAGAGGATTTACCAGAGACAAAGTGTGGAGCAGAACAAGAAAAGCTACTGAAATATATTGCTGAGAGGAGCAGAGGTTGAGATAGGAAAGGTCTACCATGCCATGGGGTCAGTTCCTGGCCAGGGATCTATCTTGTGCTACCATAGCTGCAGATGGCTTCATAGTACTGTGCTTAACCACTTCCACCACCAGGGAGGCCCAGTAATTCGAAATATTTAAATCTATTCTCTGTCCTATGTCTTTTGGATTTTCAAAGCATTTAAAGTTAAGTTTTATACCAATAGCCAGCTTTCTTTGCCTTTGTGGACATATATGGCTGAACCCTTAGAACGTGCATTTTTTTTTTATTTCCTTGACAGTAGGGGCCCTTGAGTACCCCATGGATAAAGTACCTGCATAATAGAAATACCATAAAATGCAAAGACAAGTTTTTAATCGTACTTATATATAATATTTAGATAGGATAGATGACATTCCTACTTCCCAAAATAATTGATACTGATGCATGATGTAGTTGGCACAGATGGAGACTTTTGGTTTAACAACCCAATACCTCTCATGTCCAAGATTCTTATATAATGCTCAAAATTTTAATCTATATATTGAACTCACCTATGACTAGATGAGCATAGTAGATGAGAAATCATATCCATTTTTGAATAGTTTTACAGATCAATAAAAGAAAAACAGTGTTTATTTGTATAATCATATATTTTTTTAAATATTTATTTATTTGTGCGTACAGAACTGGGGTACAGGCCAGAGGTTCAGGGGCAGTGAGAGGCTTCACCAGAGACAGAGTGGGGAGCAGAACAGGCAGATCGAGGAAGTACACTGCTGAGGGAAGCAGTGGGCGGGTCAGGAGAGGCTTGGCTCGCCATGTGGTCTCCTCCGGGGCAGGCGGCAGGCAGGAATCGAACTCATGCGGAAGTGGCTTCAGATTCTCAGTGCTGTGCTTTAACCTGCTGCGCCACCAAGGAGGGCCAGTATAATCATATTTTTACAGAATAATTTATCTCTATGTGCTTAGGCTTTGTTCTTATTCAGTAGGCAGCCTTAACACTATTTGAAATCAAGTTTGTTGAGTATTCGCCAACTCAAGGCCACACCCCTAAATTCTCTCACCAGCTGATTACTATTACTCTAATCTGTTATTACTACCCTCATTTCATTGTCATTTTATTGAGTAAATTAATTAGTTTCTGTTGAAATAGAGTCAAATCTCCCACGAAAATCAATATAAACCTGAATTAAGTCCATGGTTCTGTGATGACCATCTTAAAACAATAATCTTCAAAAATAAGAACCATTCAATTTTTGTTGTCAGTTTAAAAATAATGAAAATAAAAATCTCACACGGGTGACATGGTGATGGGAAACCCACGGTGATTACAATTGAGATGGGGAAAAAAATGTACAAAATGATGTAAAAATAAACTGTTATAAAAAATAACAATGATAATGAAAATAAAAATCTAGAGCCAATAAGGTAGACACAAATGGACCAGAGAGTAATTAACTATCACCATATAGTACTGGTTTTTAATAGGTATGGGAAAATATCAAATGTAACACCCCCAATTTTATTGATTCCCTAAGCACTAAACTATTGATCAACTAGGGTAAAGATTTACCCTGGACTTGCACATCAATTCAAAATGAGTTCTATTTAATCCAATCAACTTAGTGTGTGCCACATTTATAAATGCTGATTCAGGCCTACATATTCATCAGTCATCAGGGTTTAGGATAAAAGAGTTATGGCACCAGTATCTGGGACAACCTGAAAGCTTCACACTTCACAGGAAGCCAAACATTATGTTCATTTGATGACCAAGTAGTGAATAGTGAGATTAATTGTATTGTCCCAGGCAGTGTGCCTCCATAGCATCATGGAAATGATGGCACCAAGTTGACAAGATGTGCTCCCCCATCAGATGATTCCCCTACAGTGGCTCCCCCACAGATGACTCCCAACCAACTGACCTCATTATCAGTGTGTGGATAGTAGCTTTAATTATTTAAAGTTTTACATCAAATCTAGTTGGTACCTAGTCCGAGGCCAAATCAAAATAAATCCTCATGGTAACTTTTAAACCATTCTCCAGCCCTTGCCCCAAACACCACAGTTTTTAGGAGTTTAGGAGAGACTGAGGAATGTTTTATATTGCAAATATGGTAAATATGGAAAGTCTTTCCTTTCCCTATAGCCATAACTTATTTGTGTGCCTGTACCATTCCTACCCTCAACCCATGGTAGCTTTGTGATGTAATCTAATTATGACATTATTCCTTGAATGAGACAGAGCTCCAGAGCCTCCTGGCAATCTGCTTTCTCTCTTGAAAACCTGCCATTATGCTAATGGCTGAGATAGGATTTCATGTAAGTAAAATGGTCCTGCTATTTGACTACCATCGAGAGTCAACTGCAACCTCACATGTGAACGAGATCATCCTAAACTTGACCGACTCCCAGCCAGTTGCCTTCAATAGATGAGAAATCATATCCAAGGAGACATGCTCACACTCAGGTAAAATCAACTGAGCTCAGACAACACTGACAAGTTGATCCTGAGACTTGTGAAGTGTAATAAATAATTATTTCATTGAGCCTGTCTATGTTGGTATAGTATTTATACAGTAAGTGCAAGTTAAAACAATTACCATTTTGATTCTTAATTAACACAAATAATTACTTTTTTCAAAAGGCATTGCTTTGTTATCAGACATGTGTGTTTACTCCAGCTTCTTTTCATTCAGAGTTCTGACTGCTAGAAGAGCTGGAGTTTTCATGGCTGGATAGAGTAGAGGGATCTTGGAAGAAGCAGAATTGCCACACAGTCTGACAGAGATTGCTTACTTTTGGCTAATCAGTGCCAAGAAATGTTGGGATTTCAAAACAACTGGATTACTGAAATGGAGCAGATTAAATCAGGCTCAGCTGAAGCCTCAGAACAGTCACACCTTAAGGGATAACTATTATTTAGAAATAAAAGCAAGACATAGGGCTGATTTAAAAACTCAGAATCATTTTAAAAGGACATGAAATAAGATTGAAAAATACCGAAATTATCTGTCAGAAATTCAACTGCATTCCAAAATAAAATTCAGCATGTTTTAAAGAAAATATGCTAATTTTGACAGCCTGTAATTTATCCTGCACTGTATCTAAAATACAACTAGAAATTTCTAGACATGTGAAATGACAAGAAAATATGAGCCACCATTAAGAAAAAAAAGAAGTTAAAATACACATGTCCGTGTATGCACATACACACACAGAGACAAACACACACACACCATCCAGATATCACAACTACCAAAAGTAAGTCTCTACATATTAAAAACTAATAATGAAGCATTAAGAACACTTTGTATATATATTAAAAATTTTCATGGAATAGGCATAGCTTCAATACCAAGTTACTAAATTCATTCAAGAGGATATAGAAAATCTGAAAGGTCTAATGCCTGTAATACAGGTTTATGATCAAGAAATATCCCATCAAGTAAACAAAAAGACACAATGATTTTATTCATAAGTTCAGTCATATAATTAATTTAGAAATAACATGAATTTTACTTAAAACTTTAACAAAATTTATGAAGTGAATATTTAGCAGTTCAGTTTGGGTGACCATCATAAGCTTGACACTGAATCTAATAGTCATTGTAGAATATATTTAACACATCTGTTTTCAACATATACACAAAAAAACTTACCAGAATATTAATAGTTATAAGCCATAAATGCATAAAAGCATGCCTATTTCAAGGCCAATGAGAACTTACCAAGGAATGCAATGTTATTTAATAATTTGAAAATTAGCCAACACTGTTGTCTATAGTTTAGGAAAAATGGATATTTATTGTCAAAAGTGCTAGAGATTAGGGATTATTAATCAATGTGCTGTCAGGGCACATCATTCCTTATTCTGCTTCGTCTTCATATGAATCTTTCCTTGTGTTTTTTCTGTCTTCTTACTGCTTTTATGAGTTAGATTAAGAACTTACTAATTATACTATGGCCTCATCTGAATCATTGCATATGTACTGCCTTTCTTTCCAAATAATAAAGACTCGTTCTGAGGAAATAAGGAATAGAATAGCAGCATATCTTTCCTCTAAGATCCAAATGAGGCAAAAACATATACTTGCACTACTAAAGAGTTACATTCTAGTGGGCATCTATGGTGCAGGCAGGCAGCAGGGTGGGCAGGTGGGGGTGGTACAGGAGCCTGGCAGGTCTCCTAGTCTATGTAAATCTTAACTCTCTCTTTGGGGTCTCTAAGCCCAGGTGTACTCACTTATGCATTCCCATGTCATACTCCACAGCTGCACCCTGAGCACAGGCTCCCACGCTTCTCCTGCAGTCAAGGCCACAGATGACAGGGCACAGAGACCAGTGATGTAAAAGCCTATCCAAAAATTTTGGGAAAGTGTCTCTCTTCATAGAGGATATGTCTATACACAGAAGCCTAACAAATTAACAATAAATTATCGAAACTATTAAAAGTGTGTAGCATGGATTCAAGGGTTATGGTCAATTAAAAAAAAATCAATTGGAGGTCTCCCTGATGTCCTAAGTATTAAGTCTCAGAACTATCACTGTTGTGGCCAGTTAGAGCCCCCTTCAGGGAGATAACCCACATAAGGCACAGCAGAGCCCCTTTTGCCTTCTGCTCCCCTCAGCAGTGTATTTCAGTAGGTCCACATGTTCTGCTCCCCACTCTGTCTCTGGTGAGTCTCTGCTCCTCTGGCCTACTGTTATGGCCTTCCTTCCAAAGCCCTAATGACTAAGCACCACAATCCAAGTGTGTAAATGTGAACTTGTCCTAGATCTCTCTGGAGCCCAAAGCTGAGACATTCTCAATGATCAGGATCTAGAGAGCCCTCTAAAAGAGGCCATGGGCAGTAAGCTTCAACTACCTGTTGGAGTTGATTGAGCTCCTTATCAGAGATTTGACATCCTACAGATAGGAGGAGTAACTTAAACTGCCCTTGATGTTGATGTTGAGCAGGAGAGAGATTATTACCCACTATTACCTTATTTTTGTTGCTAGAGGAATAGAAATAGTGATATGTTGGGACCGAGGCCGGCATCTTGCGTCTGTCAGCATCTTGCGCCATAAAAAGGTGAAATGGAGTCCGGATAGAGAAAAACATCCGGATAGAGAAAAACATCCGGGTTGCAAAAGGCATGTGGGAAGAGCTCCCTGCCTCCACCTTTTCCCTTTCCTCTTTCTTTTCTCACCCATTTTTGCCCCTCGCGAGATCAACTGCCACCAAAACATGCTGCATGTCTATTGGCCTTCTCCCTTCCCGACTTCTGCATCCCCCTCCTCTTGTCTTGTATATAGCTGAGATAAAAACCCAATAAAGAGCTCTTTCTTTGTTCTGCTACACGCGTGTGACTGCTTCTTTTGTTCGCCGGACCTGGGGCCCCAAATCTCCGGCCTTGCTGGTCAAGGTCCCCCGCAGTGAAAGATCAGGCTTAAATAGGAAAGTGAAAGATCAGGCTTAAATAAAACTACTAATGGGGCAGGCTGTGACATATGGGAATAGTGTGTGCTTAGGTAGGAGAGTTGCTTCCCCAGCTGTCAACGGGGCCAGTACTTCAGACTGTGTTTTGGTATTAAACCCCCTTGCCAAATGAAGGGGTATTTAGTCTGGGCTGCCAGGAGATCAAACCTTTTATGGGCATTTCCAGAGAGGCTCCTAGGTGGTGTCTGTGCCTATTGTCTTCGGAGACCAAGCCCCCACATATGATAATTGGACGTTTTCTTGAAATTGATTGAATGGGACTAACCCCCATTTTCCAGTCTCGTACCAATTTACCCTGTCACCACAGTCTTCTAGAAAGTGGCGACCAGCCCTTTTGGCTCTTTAATTGGTTGACCTGTGTCCACTATTAATTTTGTGCAAAGTGAATGGGCCTGACAGAAAGGTAAGTAAAAGTTTGGACAGGTGAGAGGGGAATGAGAGGAAAGAGAAAGACAGCACTAATGACCAAGAGAGAGGGAACAATTCACTTGCTGCTGTCTCAGACTCAGAGGTCTGCGAGGCTACTTGTGTAGTTGATTCAACTTCCTATCCTTCCTAACCTTTCACTGGGTTTTGAGGAATGGTGAGTGTACCCCTGGAGCTGATTATGGTTTCTAGGCACTGTACCAGGGGCCAACTCTGGTGGTAGAGAACGTGCCATCACGTCTGCAGGAAAGTGGTGTTGTGGAGTAGGTTTGCAAGGAAGCAAGATGCTTCTTCTGAGTGAGGAGCTTTCTTGCTATTTATTTTCTAGTAGTACACAAGCATGATTGATTATATGACAATGGCGGGTGAAAAAGGGTCCAGGAGAAACAAAGGTTATCCAGCTTATGGGGAGCAGGAATTCAAAGGGAGCAAAGGGCAATCAACTTTATGGGCACAGGGGAGGACATGTTGGCTGCATGTACAGGGAGAACTTCCCACTCAGGTGCATGGTATAATTTTGAGCAACTTCCAGACATCTTGGGCCCTGACATACAATCAACCAACAGTTATCTAGGTGTCCCTAGCCACCTGGTGATGTGGGTATTTGTTTCAAGGCAGTCGTGCGGAAGTGACTTGTCCAAATCATTTACACACAGAGATGTATAGAGAGGCCATGGGATAAGGTACAGAGGCCCTCAGTGGAAGAAATACCACAACAGCCTATACCCCAGTTCTTCTATGCAGAAACAAACAAATCTTTAAAAATATGTGTTTCTATTGGAGAAATTAAGAGGATATACTATCTGGTTGAGAGTGAGTTGCACTAAAGCAATAAGAAACTCTTCTCCCATTTTCACTGTCCTTGAGAGTTTAGTTTTTCCCACCTGTAGAATGAATAGATGTAATCAGATTATTTCCACCCTCCTGCCATTAATATATGATCGATGTGTGTGTTCTTACACATATGCCTTATGGTGGCTTCTGGAGTTTGGAATGGATGTGTGTCGTGGGCACACCTGGGCCTGGAGACTCAGTATTTAAAGGTAGCAGCAGAGGACTGGGAGTAGAATACTAAAGACCATATGTCAGAGGGTGGAGAGTGTCAGAGAACAACTCAGAATAAAGAGCATATGGGGACTTTCAGAGGGACCCAAGTTTCTGTCTCTCTGCTGACTTGTTTCCTCAAGGTACTCTTAAGTTACCTGTGGGGATGATGCCAAAGGCTCCAAGGTTCTCTTTTGCTGCCTGTACCAACCACAAACCTGCCCAGCCTGCTATGGTTGCGGAACATCAACACTTTCATAATGGGAGCTATCTTGAGACACATGAAATCGCTAATGTTCTGATAAATCATTTGTGCATCTGCTGAAAACACATATGTTAAATATATAGTAAAATGACTCTATTAGATTCCAGAATCAGGTTTATGATCATCACTTAAATGAAATGCTATATCATTGAGATCATTTGGATAATATAGGTGAATGAAGATAGAGCCTCTAAATATTCTGTATAAACTTTGAAAATACTTCTTTAGAGCTGTAAAAATCTACTTGTCATATGGTCACCCATGACTGAAGGTAGGACTGTAAATCCCCAATCAGGAGTGGCTTACCACTCCTTTTGGTTTCTCTTTACCCTCTTTGTATGAGGACTAGTTTCAGATTTCATCTTGGAAGTTCCCAAGATTTCAGACAAAATAAAATCATCTCCAAATTTGGAAAGAAGTGAAATGATCATTTGTTGCAAATGATATGCCTTACATAGAAAACCCCTAAGTACTCCACTAAAAAACTAGCTGAAAAAATAAATCAGTATAGTAAAGTACCAGTACACAAAATCTATGTACAAAAATTTTGTTGTGTTATTGTATGTAGCACAAAAGAAAGAAGTCAAGAATATAGTCCCATTGACTGTCTCAACATAAAGAATGAAGTAACTAGGAGTAAGCTTAACAAAGGTGGTGATGGACTTATCCAATCTAAATTATAAGATAAACTTAGATAAACATTGTTAAACAGAAATAGAAGAAAACCAAAAAAAAAAAAAAAAAAGAAACAAAACACCTCCTCATGTATTGGGATGCTTAATAATGTAAAAATTCCCATCTTACTAGAAGCAATATATAGATTGAATGCAATCCTATGAAACTTTCAATAGCATTATTCAAGGAAATAGAGATAACATTACTGAAATTCACAAAAAGCCACAAAGACCTTGAATAGTTAAAATAATCCTGGCAGAAAAGAGAGTGATGTTATCACCCTGTGAGATGTCAAACTATACTACTGAGCTATATTAATCAAAGCAGCATGCTACTAGAATCAAAACAGATACACAGACTGTAAAAAAAAATATGAATAATAAGAGATGTATGCACTCCTATGTTCATTGTTTATAATAGCCACATTATGGAAATAATCTAAGTGCCCAAAGACAGATGAGATGTGGTACATGTACAAGAAGGACTACTACTCGGTTATTTAAAACAATATAAGCTCTTGACACTTGTGACAACATGGATGGAACTGGAAGTGATTATGCTGGGTTAGAAGCAGAAAGAAAAAAAATACTAGACTATGTGTCTTACATGTAGAATATAGAGAGACCAAATTAGCATGAGATAAAATCAAATAACCAATATACATGTTGATAGTAATTTCTTCCTCTGGATGTTTTCAGTGACTTTTGTAACTTCTTCACTTTAATTTTTCACTCTATTTGAACTCTCCCCCTTTTTGTCTTGATAAGCATCTATTTTGTTTAAATTTTCAAAGAACTCACTTTTGTTTTCATAAATATGTTGAGCTGTCATTTTGAATTCTAATTAATTTATTTATCCTTTAGTTATTTCTATTCTACAGACTTGTGTTTTTGTTTGTTTGTCATTGTTGTTCTTCCTTTTAAGTTCCTTGAGATGAGACAAACTTTGTTTTATTGGGCTCTATTGTTTTTTAAGAGTTATTTTACTTATGCATACAAAAAACTGGGTGCAGACCAGACATATGGCGGTAAGAGGATTCACCAGAGACACAGTAAGTGAAGTACACTGCTAAGGGGAGCAGCAGGTGAGAGCAGCAGGGAGAGAGCAGCTGGGAGAGAAGTCTGCTGTACCATCCATGTGTGTCAGCTACCTGGCCAGGGGCTGAACTCAGACCACAGGGGATGTTAATAGCCTGATAGCACTGAGACTTTAAAAACCCTATGCTACCAGGGAGGCCCTATTGGGCTCCGACAGAATTCTCTCTTGTAGGCCTGTAGTACTTTATACTTCCCTCATTACTGCTTTTGTTGTGCCCCATATATTTAGGAAGGTTTTGTTTTCGTTATCATTTGTCTCCATTTTTTAAATTTTCTTTGATTTTCTTATGAGCCCAGTGTTCTTCTAGTAGTGTGTTGCACAATCCCGACATATTACAGAATTTTATTGAAAAAAATAATTTATACCTACAAAATCTGGGGTGTAGGCCAGAGGTGCAGAGTATAAGATGATTCACCAGAGATAGAGTAGGGAGTAGGGAGCAGAACAGACAGATTGAAATAAATACATTGCTGAGAGCAGCAGATAATGAGACAGGAGAGATCTGGAGAGGGGATTAGTGGTTTCAAAATTCTGAAAATTCTGTTCATCTGTGAAGGTTTTTTTTTTTTTTTCTCCCTTATATATCTGAAATCGAGCTTTGTATTATAAAATAGTCTTAATTGGCAAATTTTGTCTTGAAGTATTTTGAGTATGTCTCTCAATTCTATTCTTGTTCCTGGTTTTTCTTGAGAGAAGTTGGTGTTAGTCTATTTGTGGTTTCATTTTAGGTAATTTATTTCTTCTCCTTGTCAGCTTCATTACTTTGTCTTTGTCTCTTGGAAGATTTACTACTATATTTCATGCTGGAGGTGTTTTTTATTTAGATAATTTAGTGTTCTTTAAATTTCTTCAATTTGTACTTCCATTTACCTTTTCAAATTTGAGATATCTTCCATTATTTCTTTAAATAATTTTCAATACCCTTCTCATTCTTTTCTGCTTCTGGGGTCCATGTTATTCTTGTATTTCCTTAGGTATCAGACTTCTTGAAGTGTTTCTTCCTTTTTTTCTTTTATTTTGATTTTTCCCCATTTGTGTCTTCAAACTCATTAGTCCAGTTTTCCATTTGATTTATTCTAGTTTTTGGGCTTTCTCCAGAATTTTTCACCTCATCCATGGATCTTTTCCTTTTTTTTCTATTTCTTGTTTAGTTTCAGTTTGTATCATCTCTTCTTTGTGTTTAAAACATTCATTTGCGTTGCTATGTTTGTATATCTAAACTGTTTTTCTGAGTTTTTTTTTTTCTTCCCCCCTCTTGCCTGTGTATGTGGTGTATTCCAGTTATTTCATTTTCTTAGTTATGGCAGTTTTATTTATTTTATGTTATATTAAAAATGACAAGTTTGGGCCCTCCCTGGTGATGCAGCAGATTAAAACACAGCACTAAGAAACTAAAGCCACTTCAGCATGAGTTCAATTCCTGCCCCAGAGGTGACCCACAGGAGCAGCAGACCTCTCCTGACCCACCTGCTGCTCCCCCCAGCAGTGTACTTCGTTGATCTGCCTGTTCTGCTCCCCACTCTGTCTCTGGTGAATCCTTTCACTGCCCCTGCACCTCTGGCCTGTATCCCATATCTGTATGCATAAATAAATAAATCTTTTAAAAAACTGATAGGTGTATTATAAAGGGGAAAAAAAGGGATGCTTTCATAGACACAAGCAGGCATAAACATCTACCCCTATACATGATAAGTTCATTTAAAAAGAAGTCTGCATAATCACACATGGACAGTTTTAAGAGTAGAGCTGTCTCTGATGCTTTGTGAATGGAAGAAGTTGGTGAAAAGAAACACCTGCTTAGCAGGAGAGCTGCTGCCAATTATAACTGCTATAAATCTTTATCTGATTGGAAGAAATGTTCTCTCATGTATTTGTTACTTCTTCCTGGAGGGAGTTTTGTGTGTGTGTGTGTATGTTGTATTATTATTTTCTTAGGACTTGCTCGGCATTTGTGGTATTTATCCTTCCCAGTATTCACTTTTGTTTTGTTCTGTGACACAAGCTATGTGACGTCCATCGTCTGACAGATTCCAGTGGATCGGGATAAGCTCTGAAAAATCAGACTTTCCACTGCTAACTTATGTTATGATCTCCCTTTTTTGTATAAACATAATATCAAGATATTCTGAGCAACATTCAGTTTACAACTGGATTTTCTTAGCCGCAAAAGGCTGCTGCCTGGTTCAGGCAAGCTGCCCCCGGGTGAGAAATTCTTGTCTCCTGAGACAGAAGGCAAGCCCCAGGAAAAAGAAGATCCCAGAACACAAAAACTCCTGGGAAGCTTCCTTGGTTTCTTTAAATAAAAAAGCAAACTTCAGATAAGGCTCCCAGGGCATAAGGACTCATGGACAAATTTTAACCTTGACTACACAGGTGTTGTTTGATATACAACTGTACAACTTTCTCTTAATTTACTACTTTTTAAAACAAGCACTAACTATTCTCTGCTAGCCTTAAATTAGCCACTCGCCTTTCTTTAGACAATCACTGATAACACTGCTAACACAATTTATCACTACCCCAAGACCCCTACTAACTTTTTGCTAACAAGCTCACCCTTTCCCAGGCCCCTCTTCCTTTGAGTGATAACTAGACAGCTGTATACATGATAACTATCACAAAACGTATAATCTATTATACCATAAATTGTTAAGAGAAAAATGCTTTGTTCCCCTTGTCCTTGAGAACGTTTTATGGTGATGTCTCATTAGCTTACCCTATGCATTACTGCAATTAACTACTTGTTACATAGTATAAATAAAGACCTGCTGAAGGAATGGCAGGAAGACTTGCACCCTATCCTGACTCCCGTGTTTTCCTGGCACCCGCTCGCCTCTCCCTTTTGGAATATCCGCTCGCCGACGCCTTCCCATCTTAGGGTCCTGCCTGTGTTGCCTCCAGACACCTCAAAAGTTGGAGCTGGTCTCCGACAGTTCTGCTATAGTTGGTACTTTTGTTGTGTGAGGGCCCCCTCTGTAGAGTCAATGAAGATTGCTAAGGCTTCTGCGGCTAATCACTTTCAGCATTGATTGAGCTGATGCAGAAGTCCCTTGAGAGTATGGGCTCCAGACACTCAGGCCTGATTGTGGACGCCTAGAGTATGGTGTGGATGTACATTAGTGTGCGCACCTGAGCCTAGCCGCTGAGGCTATAAATGAAGCTTCACACAGCGAAAGGGTACAACGTGGAACAGCCATGAGAGAAAGAGGCCACAGAGAACACCAGAGAAAGCCTAGAGAAAAGTGAGTATAAAATTTGCAGGGGGCTCAAGTTGCTGTCGCCTGCTGACTGTTTCCCCTACATGTTTTTTTTTTTTTTTTTTTTTTTTAAACTGTGGGGATGATTCCAAGAGCTTCAAGTTTCTCTTTTAAGCTGCCTGAGCCAATGGTAAATCTAGCCATCCTGGAATGGTTGAAAAACATCCTCTCCTACTATTCTGGGTGTTTTCTAGTTGGTGTGCATGGCAGCTGGGACCTCTTGGGGCTGGGAGTGATGCCAAAAGTCCCTCCCAGCCTAAATCTGCACCATGGCGTCTGGGTTAATGGGGGTAGTGGGGGTGTGGCCAGAGTAGCTGTACAGATAAATCTAGGACTGGTTGGGGATGGAATATGGACACTCAGGTGGACAGGGTTTGGAACCATGGCTAATGGCAGCTGTGCAGCTTACTCTCAAACTGGAGAGCGCCAGGAGCTAAACATCAACTAATTCAGGATTGGGCACCAGGTAGAGCTAGGGGTAATTGTGCAGATCACCTTTAATCTGGTTGAGACTGGGCTCAATTGCAGATTTGTGAATAAATTATGTGATGGTTATTTTAAGCAAAGATTTGGAGTGGTCAGCTATTCATCAACAATACTTGGAATACAGTCTGGTACTGAAAAAAGAGTCCTGCATAACTAAATCATAATGCTTGTAGTTTTGGTTTTCGAACTGTTGAGTTACTTGAAGGTGGGAGTAATTTAATAAGACTACTTGATAAGGGCAAACAGGCTAAATAAAACCTCAGATTAGGGCCCTCCCTAGTGGCGCAGCATCTTAAAGCACAACACTAAGACACTGAAGCCATTTCTGCATGAGTTTGATCCCTGCCTGCCCTGGAGGTGACCCACATGGCATGGCAGACCTCTCCTGACCTGCCCAGTGCTCCCCTCAGCAATGTACCTTGTCAGTAGGCCTGTTCTGTTCCCCATTCTGTCTCAGATGAATCCTCTAACCACCCCCACACCTCTGGACTGTACCCCAGTTCTGTATACATAAATAAATTAATCTTAAAAAAAACTCAGATTAAGTGGAAAATAAGGGCTGTGTTATTGGAAAATGAAGGGATAAATCACTTATGCACGTGGAATCTTTGGTAACACTGTTTCCTTTGAATATCTTAATAATAGCAACCATGTCTGCTAATAATATTTCCAAGAATAGTACTGAAAGTAGCCCTTGGCTTCTACTTTCCTGTAAAAAAGTGAGAGGCAAAAGATGCACTAAGAAACTTAAATGTATAGAAACCAGGATTGGCTGGGAAAAAAAAAATCTTTATTACTAACTTCTCCATTGGTAGATTATTCTCAAATTAAATAAGTATATGAGATTAAAGAGCAGAACCAGAGATTCCTCTATAAATCTCACGGATGTGACACTGTAACATTTAAAGGGGACCTAAAGTGGAGAATAACATCCTTAGAAGTATTGTTGATGCTGATGTTTTTTAAATTGAATGTATAGTTTTTGATTGAGTCATAAAAACTCAAGCTGTTTTAAACATTTACTTCAACTGGTCCTAACAAGCAGAGAGATGAGAAAAACGAGAAAGACGTTTGCATCCATTGCCAAAGTCTTCAATAGGAAGCTAGCAGAGATGCCTATTTAGTTGCAACATGATCCATTTACTATGGTAAAGCATGGCAACTTAGCAGAATCAAGAACCTAAAGAATTTCAGGAATCTAGGAGAACAACATCTAGGAATATGATTAATTCCTAATCAAAGAAATGCCAGAAAGACCTGGGTAGGTTGAAAAGTTGATGACAAGACACTGATTAGAGTATTCTGCTTTCTCCTTCCAAATGGGCAGTGTTATAGCCAGTATGCTATGTTGTTGTTTCATCCTTGTTTTTCATATATGGGTATCAGATAACATCTTTTTAATCACAATTATTCAAATGGAAGGAATAGATCTCAAATATTTGTACTTAAGTCTGAAAAAGTAGAGAAGTCAGGGAAGGAGGAAAGGACTTAGAATTAGAATAGGGCAAAATGTAAATAAGTGATGAGGTACAAGGTATAGGATAATAACTTAAATCATTCATGCATCTCTTTGAATTTGAAAATATACTTTAAAGGAAACACAAAATAATAAAAGTGAGTTACAAAAACATGCCCACTTTCATTATCTCCAAAATCTCTCATCTCTAATTCTTCATTAATGTAGTTGTTCCAGTTCATAATTGTCTCTCTTCTCATCATTGAACCAAAACACTGGTATTAATTAAGCATTAAGGGATAAGTTGATTCTCCACATTACATAGATTATTTTATCCATTTAAAAATCATTCTTGTTTATTTTTTCACTAACATAGATGTTCTTCATTCAAGTGCAGTCACCAAGTTTTCCCACCACTAAAGTGTCCATAGTTCTTCTCCACACTTTCCTGGGCTCTCCTAGCCCCCCGTTCTCTGGTGTCCACCTTTATCATCCCTTCTACCCTCCAGAGAGTCTCAGATCTACATTCTGATTTCCTGGATCAGTTTTACTTTGTCTTACCCTTTGTTGAGTTTTTAATCAAAGAAATGCCAGAAAGAGTCCACATATATTTTTATTTGTGCTTTAATATCTATTCAGGGAAGATGGACTAACTCAATGGCTAAAAGAACTCTGGGTCTAACTCCCATCATTTCCTTTAACTTGCTCTTTTAACACTGGTAATTATTTAACCATTTGTATCTAAGCTCCCTCATCTATCACATACAGTTGATACTAATAAATATACATTTGTATATTGATTAGTTAGGATTAAACAAGATAAAGAGTATTTAAAAATTCCCTGAGTGCTCAACAAATGTTGGCTATTATCACCTTTTTCTTTATTGCTTAGGCTTCAAAAGTTTTGTGATTAAAGATTCTTAGACTTGAGAGAACATACTAAATTTCTGATATGCAGTTGCTTTTCATAATGTCTGATTGATCAATTTATGATTTTCCAGATTCATAACATGGTAAAATTAACACATTAGATATTTCATTTGTGTGAAATATTTGTTTGTCATTCAGATAAATAATTTTTTGTAGAGACTAATTCAAATATGATTCAGTATACTGTTATTTCAGTATTATCCCACAAAAAATCTTATTTTGTTTGTTATATAGATACATGTAATTAGATTTCAGCAGTATATAATAAGCATGACTTACATAAGTGCATGTATTTTAAAGTTGTGTGAAAAAAGTTTAGTTACATAATTATCCTACAATTTAAAATATTTATTTTGAAAAAGCTAATGTGTAAAATAGGTCCACTAACTTATCATTTACTGCTTTCATATTACTCAATTTTAAGAAAAAGAAAAACATAAAATCTGCTGAAACTGGTAGATGAAACTACCTATCAATTCCTTTTAATAGCCACATATCTGCTATCTATTAACTCTGGACTCTCTACTTAATCCTCTTTAGTATACTTTTTTTCTCCTTAAAATTACTGAAAATGCATGTGTAGATCTACACTTTTTCTTTGTCATTTTTTATTAAAAGTTTCAAAGCATAGCACCTTATATATAACTCAATTAAGGCTTGTAGCAATGTTTCTCTGACTTTCACTTGTCTTAGAATAACTTGGGTATTTACTTAAAATTCTAATATGTGGAACATCAATCATAGAAATTCTGATTCAGTGATAGCTAGGTCAGACCAGGAATGTAGCTCTCACAAAAATGCAAGGAATTTGAATTGAGGAATGCACTTTAGAGTAACGCCACTTTATAGCAATTGAATAAAGCAGAGGGAATATGCAAACTTTTCTATTTCAAAACAGTTTTCCACTAGCTTTTTGATGCTATTGTTTTTTGTTCCTCTACCTTACTTCTAAGGTAGACTTGTTTAAAATTACCTTAAAAATATCAGTTTGAAATATTATGAAATAATATTGTGTGCAGAATTTCCCAAAATCATTGTGTCCTGTCTATTTCTCCTCAATTAATCTGTATCTGTAAATGCCTATGCTTAACCTTCTGTACATTTTATTAAATCTGGTATATTTTCCTTAAAATTGTACTTGATTCCACTTTTATTTCTTTCCTGCTTAGTTTGTCATTTATGGTTATTTAATATATTTCATGTTTCTTTCAAAGTATAACTGACTAGATCAAAATGAGTTTAGTTTGTTGCAGAATTAGGGACCTGAGCTATAATGCAAACCTAAGATCACATATTGTTAAAGGAAACTCCAGGCAATCGAGAAAAAAACTCCAGGAAACAATTTAGAATGAGCTATTCAAATGTTATTTTCCTATCAGAGATTTGAAAACAGTGGGGTGGCATATTGGGGTCCTAATCTCTAAAAATGAGTATTTGAGTTGATAGTTGACAAGAAGTTTCCACATGAGTCATATGAAGATCAAGAGGCAGACAAATATACATATACTAGAGGAATAGTGAGCAGACACTTCAACTGAAATAAGATTTAAGAATACCAAGAATTAAAGGAAGACTGCTGTGCTTGGAGCTTAATGAAAAATGTCACACAAGTGAAATTTGAGAGATATTTGGAAGATAGGCCATGTAGGTCTTTATAGGTCACACAAGGCTGTTTGGCTTTTGCTCAAGTATAATGTAAAGAAAGACCTAAAAATTTTTAAGCATGGCCCTCCCTGGTGATGCAGCGGGTTAAAGCACAGCACTAAGAAACTAAAGCCACTTCAGCATGAGTGACTGCATGTCCTGGCAGACCTCTCCTGACCGGCCTGCTGCTCCCCTCAGCAGTGTACTTCGTTGATCTGCCTGTTCTTCTCCCCACTCTGTCTCTGGTGAATCCTCTCATCGGCCCTGTACCTCTGGCCTGTACCCCAGTTCTGTATGTATAAATAAATAAATATTTAAAAAAAAAGTTTTAAGCAAAATAATAATGTGAATTATATTCTCAAAGATGTCTATTGATTATAAATGGACAATGAACTGTAGAACTACAAGAACGGATGTTGGTATAAAAGAAAGTTATTGTAGAAGTCTAGGGTAAAAATAACTATGGTCTGATCTTAGGTGATAGCAGTAGAGATGAGCAGTGGAGATATATTTTGAAGATATATTTAGGAGTTACTATGGAATAAATGTAATAGATTGACATTGGGAATGGTTCAAGTAGAGTGAGAAATTTAGGAGAATACCTCAGTTTTTGCCTTGAGTGAATTGTGCTATATCTAATTTTTACTATATAATAAAGTGGAAATTTGTAGAGAGATTTTAAAGGAAAAACATATTTCTTCTTTGTCTATGTTGACTTATGGAAGGCTGCTAAAGACCAAGGATAGAGGTCAATGAGGCAGATGTCTATGATTCTGGAATTAAGTGGAGAGATTCAGGCTACAAGTCATTTGAAAGTCATCAATGTTTATAAACCCTATAAGAAGAATCTATCTAAGAGAGTAAGCAGAGAAATAATATTAAGCCTCCAGTGTGGTATTAAGTCCACAAAGAGAAAAAGGGTGTTTTGAGAAAGCAGGATGAGTTTATTGTCAAAGGTTGCCTTAAGTTCCAGGAAGTTATAATCTCCCCTATTAAAAGAAAAAAAAAAAAAGAGAGAGAGAGAGAGACTTGAAGTTTAAAGTTATTAAGAACGTTAAAATAATTTCAGAAACTGAAATTTGGAAACCCAACTGAGGTACAGTAAGAAAATGGAAAAATAGAAAATGGACATGTCAGTAACGGAACATTGTATGAAAAGTGTTGCTGAAAAATAAAAAGGTAATCATGTACATAATATTGAAATTGTAGCTGATATGATTATAATTTTAAAATTTCTTCATTTTGTGCCAAGGGTCTCTGAGTTGGGGATGGGATTAGGCATCTAAACAGAGACAAGATTCTAGTTAGGATAGTTACAGAAATCTGGGGCAAGCACACAGACTATCACTGCATAATAGCACATACAGCTAATTATTTTCCTCTGTCAAACTCATACCTTGAATTACTTGTCTCCTTGTTTTCAATCTCCTTTGAAAATCTATTATGCATACAACTCCCAGACAAATTTTCTTTTTTAAAAGATTTATTTATTTGTACATACAGAACTGGGGTACAGGTCAGAGGTGCAGGGGCAGTGAGAGGATTCACCAGAGACAGAGTGGGGAGCAGAACAAGCCGACTGACAAGTACACTGCTGAGGGGAGCAGCGTGCGGGTCAGGAGAGGTCTGCCATGCCATGTGGGTCACCTCCAGGTTGGAGATTGAACTCATGCTGAAGTGGCTTTAGCTTCTTAGGGCTGTGCTTTAACCCGCTGCACCACCAGACAAATTTGCTCAACTGTGAGTTCCCTTCTTAAATGATTCTCCTTTACTAAATATTGTAATAAATACAAGTTTCATTGTGTAAAATAGCTCCAAAATGCCTCTTCAAGTTTTCTCAATTATTTACATTTTGTCTCAGTAGCTTTCTTTTTCTTGCTTGAGAGCATATATTACACCTGTTCGGGGGACCAATATCTTTTTGCAAGTAAGAGAGTTGTAGTTAACATCGATTCTAGAAATAGTCACTTGAAGTCAGCCTGCTATGTACTGTCTGCTTAACTTTTTAAAAAACTCTCTTAGCATTTAAGCCTCAGTTTTCGTATCCATAAAATTATACTTATGGTCACTGTAAGCAACAGTTTACAGTGTCTGAAAGATAGTATGTACCCTGTTCTTGTATGAAATTATCATTAGTAATTCTTTCTTTCTTAGAATCTTTCTTTAAAAGAATTAGACTTGTAGTTTTTGGTAAAGCTTTCCCGACTCATACACTGACACCTTAGATTGCTTCAGAGTACTTGCTTGTTTGTGGCATTTATTTATTTATTCTTTAAATACTTTTCTATTGATTAAGTTTCATATTTTCTTACATTGTTGTTTATTCTTGTTATATTTGATTTCTTCCCTTTGGTGTGATCCCTATAAATCTCCCACCATCACATAAGCATGAACCACCACCACATTTCCTTGTGTTCTTTCCTCCCCTGTTTTGACCCCTTTCCTCCCCATCTCCCACTATATGCCTCATACATAGTTTTCATTTGGCTATTATTAATTTAGTAATGTATGTGTCACCAATAAATACATATGAGCTTATTCTACATCATAATTTTATATAGCGTTTTTAAAGAATGTAAGTTTCTGGAGATCTAGATAATGAGTTTTCTCTTTTGCATTTGTTGCACTGATTTTCATATTTTATTTAGTAATTACCTGATAAATTTACTTTCTAAAGTATTATCATTAAGGTAGTAAATACAGTGTATAAACATTGATTTCCATAACCCCTACTAATCTATTAATTCCATCTATGTCATTTGCACCCGTTTCTTTGATTAAAGAGAAATATTGAATTATTGATCTTACACTTTATATATAATCTTTAAGAAAGGGTCAGAGAAAGCAAACACTCATACTGAAAGGTACAGGAGGAGGAAACAAGAATGTTAGATTCTAACCCCGGAAAAGTGAAAGTGAAGGTAATATAGAAAAGTTTGTAGAGACCACTAAGAACAAGAAAGACAGATGACAAAATACAGTGAATAAGTGTAAAATGTTAAATAATGATGGCATGGGGCAAATTGAGGTATAGAAATTGCCTATATATATAATAGTGCTATATATATATATATATATATATATAAGTGTAAAATGTTAAATAATGATGGCATGGGGCAAATTGAGGTATAGAAATTGCCTATATATATAATAGTGCTATATATATATATATAAACTGTCAAGGCCTTGACAAACAAAATGTTTGTGAATCTTTTGGGATAAGAAGAAGACCTCCAAATTAGATATGTTACAAGAAGCAATAGAAAGGTATATAATATTAATAGAGAAACATCAGTGTAAATCAAATGATGAACAGAAATTGGGAAATTGAAAGGCATATACACTGTACACTTTTTTTTTTAAAAGATTTATTTATTTATTTGTACAGAACTGGGGTACAGGCTAGAGATGTGGAGGGTGAGAGGATTCACCAGAGACACAGTGGGGTACAGAACAGGAAGATCCACGAAGTACACTGTTGAGGGGAGCAGCGGGCGGGGTCAGGAGAGGTCTGCCTCGCCAGGTGGATCTCCTCCGGGACAGGAGGGGATTGAACTCATGAGGAAGTGGCTTAGGCTTCTTAGGGCAGTGCTTCAACCCGCTGCGCCAACAGGGAGGGCTGGCATATACACTTTTTATTTTAATTCATAGCCAATTGTTAAAAAAATGAAATTTCCAGTTTTCACCTACCAAATTCTGAAAGGTATAACATATATATTTAGAAAGTATAGGGACTATAAAAAAATAGCAGTCACAATAAATAACTTTTATAAGTAGGCATAACATGTCAGGTGTGTTTAATTTCAAGCCTATATTTGGTGGTACAATACAAAAAAGAATTTCATGCTGCTATTTTAGAAATAATTTAGTAATAAATACTGAGAGTTTTAAAGTACTGGGGTTTCGCTTTTGGGAACTTTAGTTTCACTTCTGGAACCATTAGTTTCACTTCTGGGAACTTTCCCAAGTTAAGAAAATAATTGATGATAACAACTAACACACATATTCTTATCACCTGCTGTGAACTTCTTAAAAGTTTTAGGTATATTACTCATGCATTACTAGCTTATTTCTTACAAAATATTCTGAAAAATTTGTTCAGATTATTAACATTTTGCTGATGACATAACTGAGACACAGAGTACTTAATGACTTTACTTAGTCATGTAAGCAATAAGTGCCAGGGCTGGTATTTCAATCAAGGAATTTGAACTCTAGTGACTGTCTTTTTTTTTTTTTTTTAGAATTTTTGGAAAAGATCTTTTTTATTTATGCATACAGAACAGTGGTCCAGGCAAGTTTGGGGGTGATGAGAGGATTCATCAGAGACAGAGTGGGGAGCAGAACAGGCAGACTGACAAATTACACTGCTGAGGGGAGCAGTGGGCGGTTCAGGAGAGGTCTGACAAGCCATGTGTATCACCTCCAGGTCTGGAGATTGAACTTGCACTGAAGTGGCTGTGGCCAGTCTCACAGTGCTGTGCTTTAACCTGTTGTGCCACCAGAAAGAGCCCTATGGACTGTAATTTTAATCACAATCATGGATGATAACACTTACTACAACATACCTATACATGACACTGGAAATTTATTTTTATATTTTTTAAAGATTTGTTTATTTATGCATACAAGAATTGGGGTACAGTCCAGAGGTGGAGAGGATGGGGAGTGCTAAGAGGATTCATCAGGGTCAGAACAGGGAGCAGAACAATAGGCAGATCAACTGAAATACACTGCTAAGGGGAGCAGCAGGTGAGACAGGAGAGGTCTTCCATGCCATGTTTGTTATCTCCCAGATTGGGGATCAAGCTAGTGTTATAGTGGCTCAGAGAGCTTCATAGTGCTGAGCTTTAACCTTTTTGCACCACCAGAGTACACCAAGACATTGGATATTTAAAAGTGAACTACAGACTCAGCTTTCCTGCACACCTGTGACTATACAGGTGTCATATTTTATGTCTCCTTTAAAAAAAATCATTTTAAAATGCAAAGAAAGTGAACCCTAAAATAGTGGTGAGAGCATTTATCAGTCATTCTGTGTAACAGTATAAAATTACTGATTATCAAAAAACTCAGATAGTATCTTCATCTGAAATATATCCAGGTAAAATTTATATATTTAGTAAGGCAATGATATAACTGTATATTCTGGACTCAAGCAGAATGGTAAAACTCTTTGCAGTATTTCCATGATAGTAAACTTCATGCATGTCAAAGAAATATGATACCTTAGCAAAAAACTTACCTCTTGGATTTTCAGTAGCTTTGGGATTTTAATGACCTATGAGAGACATTATGACCTTCAGTAAACCACTTAATATTTCTGGATTACAGTTTACACATATTCATCTGCAAAATGTATGCTCTGAAGAGATTTGCCTTATTGTGTTCTTATTATCTTTGAAAAATCATATTTGTTTAACATGGTACTGATATTATATCTCCCACTGTTTTTATCATGAAAGATCATGAACTTACTTCCTCCCAAGGACATACTGAGTCTATAGCAATACATGGAAAAACTTACTCTGGAGAAATATAAACAAACAAAAAGATCTAAATATTGGCTGATCAAGGACTATAGTCTTGGAAAAGAAGAAAACCAGATTGAAACAAGTAGGAGAGACAAGGGCAAAATCTGTTTATCATCACTGTCACACTCTTCCACTCATACTTTGTTATTTACAGACCACAACTTAAACTCCTGAGCTTTTCCACAAAAATAAGACACAGCTTTAAAGACCTATTACAGAGCTGTATCTCTGAAACATCTAACGTGAAAACCAAAGGGACATGGGCCCTTGACACCCCTAAGACTAGTTACTTATGAAATGACTCTTAACAGGTTTTGTTTGCTCAGACTGACCTATCCTAAGATCCAGGTAATCATACCAGAGCTTTGGGAAGAGTCTCAATTGCATATATTAAAGACATTGACCACAGAGGCAGGAATCTGGTGGGGGCCAATTTCATCCTTTTTTTCGATGCTCAGAGCAAAAGTGTCTCCAGGAAAGGACTGTTAACACTTGGCTGACACTTTGATTTTTTGCAGCAGCCACCCAGGGGTACCCCTTGATTTCTTGGTTGTGGAGGCTGGAGGAGGTTACCTTTGTAGGTTCCATAGAAATATAATAAAGAGATGGTTCTTTGGCTGGCATCCCGAAGATATAGCACAGAGAACATATTGAAGCACACAGCCACACTTTATGTAAAAGAGGTCATTTGCTTGTCAAGGCACTTGTCTCTGAGGGACAGACTTCAGTTTTGACATTTTTAAAGGCCTACAGAAATGCTCTCAGGGAACATTATTCTATTCATCTGCTTCTCATTGAATCAACACAATCTCACAGAAAAGACTATGTACATTTGTCAAATTGTATGTCAATACATTAAGCATGGTATATTGAATATAATTACTATATTTTATTTTTATTTCATGATAATTATGCTAATTATACTATAATAAAATATGCATAATAAGGTAATAAGATTTTTATGTCTTATCTTAGAGTAGTTTGAGATGTTGAAGAAAATTGAGATTATACTCCTGCACACATACATTGTCAACACTCACTATCAGAATGGTATATTTGTTATAACTGATGAACATATGCAGGAATACAAAGCTATAGTAATTCAACTAGTGTGATATGCGAACAAAAATAACACAAATATCAATAGCATAGAATTGAGAGCTCAAAAATACACCTGTAAATGTAAGGTATTCTAGAAAAAGGTACTTGATAGTGTACAATGTAGCAGGAAATATTTTTCCATAAATGGTGCTGGGAATATTGAACTGCAACATGCAAAAGAATGAAAACTAACCACTACCTCACACTCTCAGTAAACATCAACTGAAACTTGATAAGAGACTTGTATGTAAGGTAGGAAATCATAAAATGTGTAGAAGAATATATTGGCAGGATACTATGTGACACAGACTTCAGAATTGCCTTTGTGGATTCTATTCCAATGGCAAGAGAGACAAAAGAGTATAAATAATTGGGATACATCAAGCTGTAAGTCTTCACAAAAAAAAAAAAAAAAAAAAAAAAAAAAAAACCTAAATAGAAAAGACAAATTACTGTATGGGAGAAAATATTTGCAACCATATATCTGACAAGAGGCTGATATTGAGGGTCTACAAAGAAGTCACACAACTCAACAGCAACAATAACAGCATAATTATACAGTCAAACGATGAGATGAATAGATACTTCTCCTGAGAAGATAATAAGGATTGCCAATAGACACATGTAAACAATGCTCATCAAATGCAAATCAAAGCCATAATGAGTTACCACCTATCTCAACAAGGCCAGAAACAGCCAGTATGGATATTGATGGCTGGAATGGGAAAGTAAAAATATATGTGTTGTTTAATTTCCACACATTTTGAACTTTTCTCATTTTTTGTTCTGTTCTATTTAGTTTCATTCCATTGTGGTCTGATAGCTGAAGTCACAAGATTGTCTGTTTTTTCATATTTGATAATGTGATTTATCTGACACAGCATGTGATCTATTTTGAATATTCCTGTACAAATTTAGTAAAAAAATATATTTATTGGATGATGTATGCTATGAGGATCAATTCTAACCAGCGTATTGGTGTTGAATTAAATTATATTTACTCAATGTCTGCTAGTTATATCCTTTTTGAGAAAGCAATATTGAAGTTTAGAACTATGGTAGCAAATTTATTTATCTTCTTACTTTTCTTAGTTTTTGCTTCATAAGCTTTGAAGTTCTATAGTTAGTGACATATGTTAAAGATGATTTTTGTCTTGACAGTTGACCACTATAGCTTTTCTTTATTATTATTCACTTTCCTTATTTTGATGTCTACATTGTATAAAATCAAGATCCAAAATACAGTTTTATTTTATTAATATTATGGTATATTTTTCTTAATCCATTTTCTCTTCATTTATTTGTATCTTTAATTTTAAAATATGTTACATATAGACAACATATTGCTGATACTGTTTTCTTCTCTTTTTTAAAATCTGTCCTAAAAATTTCTTTCTTGCATTTGGTGGATTTAGACCACTGATGACCAAAATGATTGCTGATTTAATTTGTTTAATATTATATTGTATTTGTCGCAATATTTTTAATTCTTATTTTTAGTTTCCAATTTTGTTTTCTCTTTGTAACTTTATCTGAAAATTTCTTACGTACTTTTTCTTAGTACATTAGCTATATTTTTTCTAAAAGAATTTTTAGTAGTTGCCTTATAGTCCTCTTTAATAGTGTTAGTAGTTGTCTTAGTAAATCAAAGATGTTTCTTATTTTTGATATTCTAGAAGTAAAAATTCTTCTGACTTCTTTGAAGATTTTCCTTCACCTTTGATTTCATGAAATTTGATAAAGGTATACTAGTAGGAATTTTTTTTCTTTTGATTTTTTTTTCCTAAGCTTTCTGCATATGTGGCTTGGTATCTCATATTAATGCATTCACATGTATTCCAACATTACCTTCAAATATCATTTCATGTGCAGTATCAGTTTATCATTACTTTGTTTACTTACAAGCACACAAAAACACATGTAAATATTTATTCTTATGGACTACACATACAAAATCTTACTTATATGAGTATACATCACCAAATACTATAACTGTAGAACAACATCAAAAGTTGCAATTTATGTACAACAGGATCACTCTTCTTATTTGTTTTTTTTCCTAGTAAGTCAAATGTGTTTCTTATTTTTGTTACTCAAGAAATAAAGGTTATTTCTTCTGACTTCTTTCAAGATTTCTCTTCATCTTTGATTTTATGATATTTGACAAAAATATATTTACTTGTAGTTTGTTTCTTTCATTTCTAAGCTGCCTGAAAATGTGGTTTGGCATCTAACATGAACATTATTGTGCTAAATAATCCATTTGTTATTTTCTCTCTTCTTCTGTGATGCCTATTATACAAAGTAAAACCTTTTAAAACTACTTAGCTTATTGTTACTGTAGTTTCAGTCTTTTCTCTCTCTCTCTCCTTTTTTAAGGATTCTATTGGTTTATTCTCTGGTTCAGAATTATTATTTAAATTATGAAATCATATCCAATTTACTCATGAAGTCATTAAAGACCTTAAAACACACACACAATTATTGCACATTGTTTTTAATCTCAAATTTTTCATTGTAAGAATTATATTTTCCATCTACTATTACATGATTTGTACATTCTCCATCAGCACTTTGAGTAAATAAATCACAGTTGCTTTAAAATCCTGATCGTATAATTCCAAAATTTATGCTGTTCCTAGTTTGGATGTTTCTGTGTTTCTTCCAATTATGGTTTTATGCTTTTTTTTTATGCCCTGTAATTTTTTCTTGATAGTTGAACATGGTAACTATGTAAAACTTACACTATAAATAGACCTCTGTAATGCAGTGATAAGTTGTGAGAGAATGTGTTCCATATTCCTGGAAGTGGTCCATAGTTAGGGGGAAAAGAGGTGTCAACATGTTAGATTATAGAAATTTCCTTGCAAAGCATTAATGAGGCATTTGACAAGTTGATTAAATTAAAATTTCCTCTTTTTGTTAGATGCAATTCTTTACATTTTTCTTGGAAATATCATTGTACTATGTCAGTGAATTTATCCCACCTTCAACAAAATAATTGTTAATGAACCATATAATGAATATTTTTTCCTTTCCATATATATCATTTATTATGTGTCAAGCTGTGTGCTGAGTTGCAGAAGTATCAGTTAGGAAAGCCCTGCCTCATGCACTTATGAAGCTTATATGCTAGTGGATCTGCCTACTATTATTCAGAATGCAGAAAATAATGTAATGCTTTAAAGTTCAGCATCAACATAAAATGTATTGTGAACCCTAAGTCTTAAAAGGCCAGTCATTATTTTTATATATTTTTTTCTTTCAAAATTAGAGAGTGTTGAGTTCAGAAGAAGTAAGTGGCCAGAGGATGAGTTTGATACACTAATAAAATATTCCGGTAACACTTTTGTTGACAACTTGACAGGATTGGAAGCATGAGTGTAGCAAAAATGATACTATAATAACAATTCTAATGCTTTGTAGTTTGGAGAGTCAAGTAACAGTATATATGTCCTCCCTTATCCACAAGTGGCATGTTTCAAGATCCTCGCTGGATGTCTGAAAACATAAGTAGTCCTGAACCATATGTAGTAAATTAATTCCTATACATCCATACATGAGATATAATTTTATTTATAAATTGAGACAGTAAGAAATTGGCAACAATTATTGCTAATAAAACAAGAAAAATAGAACAGTATACTGTAATAAAGGTGATATTAATGTGGTTTCTCTGTTTCTCAAGATAGTTTACTGTACACTGACCTTTTGAACTGGGTTGACTGAACAAAACTAATCTGATAAAGATTCACTGCTGTATATATAAGATTGGCAAATATGAAAGAAAAATCCCAATTTGATTTTATGGTTTTCTTTTGATTAAATGATAAGGAAGTAAAAACTGTTATGCAAGACATGTATTTTTGCATTATTTTAGGCAGGATAGATGTCTATATCGTGATTAGTGTTTTAATAAAACAACATAAGAAAAAATTCCACCACTAGATTCTCACATAGTACATATTTTTCTGGGATAAAAGGGACTTGGGAAAAAGTAAACAATGTATTTAAAATACACAAAACTTTTGGTAAACTCAGCATATGTTTTTCAGTGTATTTTACCCAAAGACATATCTATGAAGTTATAGAATCAAATATTTTTATTGTATTTTTTTAAGATTTATTTATTTATTCATACAGAACTGGGGTACAGGCCAGAGATGTGGAGGGTGATAGGATTCACCAGAGACAGAGCGGGGAGCAGAACAGGCAGATCCACGAAGTACACTGCTGAGGGGAGCAGCGGGTGGGTCAGAAGAGGTCTGCCACGCCATGTGGTCACCTCCGGGGCAGGCGGGAATCGAACTCATGCGGAAGTGGCTTTAGCATCTTAATGCTGTGCGTTAATCCGCTGCGCAACCAGGGAGGGCCAAATATTTTTATTTTTAACTGTATTATGTGAATTCTTCTTTTATTGATTTTCATAGTTCAATCAAGTAGTCTTAGTGATGAATGTCCCATACTTTTCCTTATTTTTTAAAAGAATTTAGAAAGGAAATATATTGCTGTATGTGAAGTGCTTTCTTAATAGAGGGTGCTCAAATTCATCATTTATGAGATCGATGAGATTAAAACTAGTATTCCATTTTTTTAATCTAGTATTTTGGATAACATAGAACATAGAATCAAAAATATCTTCCTAACCCTAAAGAGAATACTGTCTTAAACTATGACTTCCTGTAACACAAAACGTCTAGAATACTTCTCTTTAAAAGAAACTTTAAAAAGAAAAATGCTGTTATATAACTACTTTAGTGTGTTATAGTCTTGAATTTTATTTCACCTAGATTTCCCTGAAGTGTAAGCCTAATCTGTGTAAGATTTCTTGGATGACTTAAAAATATATCCTAGCATTGGGAACTTCTATTTTCACAGGGCACTCAACTAGTCTTGCAGACTAATGTACAGAGATTTCTAACATTTTTGAAGATTCCATTCACATAGACAACAATTCTTAAAAAGTTCAAATATTAGATTAAATAGTTCCATGAATGGAACGTCTTGAAAACTGTGCCCTGAAAGTATCCGCTTTGGGACTTACCACATACAATGGAATGTATAGGTACTGCCATGTTTAGGAAAGGAAAACAAAATTGTGTGTGTGTCACACATAACTAGTATTTTGCTAAATATTAGTTATCTAAATTATAAAATATAGATCCCAATCTTCCATATAAAAAGTTTCAGTGGAATATTTTCAATTTAAACATTTGTACTAGGAAACTTTGATAATTGCTTTTTCTGAGGCAAGCTTTGATTTTCAAATGTGTTTATCTAGTGTAGTTAATTTCTCCCACAGGATTCATCTACAGTTTGTTGTCCTTCTGGATACAGTAAACTGTAAATAGGCTCTTCATATTTGCTAACTGAGTTGGAGAACATGTGTTTCTTCACTACTGTAATATGAAATATAACTTTCACGAGTTGATAGGCTGTAATCAATGCTTTTTGGATAATCATAGACATAGTGACATATGGGTAGAAGTAGCTGTTTCAAGAAGCTGCCATTAATTCTGTTCAGTGAAATATAGAATTTTGAACTTACACAATACAAAATAGGTATTTGTTTGTTTGGAAATTTTGGAAGTCACTGAAAATTTAAATTGTCTTTTTAGTTGAAAGCAAAACCTGCTCTCTGCTTTATCAGAGATAAGCACAAATATAAACATCCAGTGGTTTTCAGAAGAGGCATTGAAGAGTGTGGCAGACCTCTCCTGATTAGCCTGCTGCTCCCTTCAGCAGTATATTTCAGTATGTCTGCCTGTGCTGTTTCCCACTCTGTCTCTGGTGAATCTTCTCACCTCTCACACCTCTGGCCTCAACCCCAGTTCTTGTGTGACTAAATAAATAAATCTTAAAAAAAAAAAAAAGATAATATAAAGATACTAAGGCAGACCTACTCCTAAGAGATGTAAGACTCCTCTGGCAAGTAGTTTTGATTCAAACATCCTTGCCTCCTTGTTCAACACTATCAGAATTTCCCTGTCTGAGCCACTCATCCAAACTCTTTCTACTTTACTTGAGATAAAAAAATGTCATCAATGCCTAATGGTTAGCTATGCCTACTCCTGATTCCTTTCCCATTCACCCTCACATTTGCCAGAATAATCATTTGCTTACCTCCTCTCTAGTATCATTTGCTTAGCTCCTCTCTAGTATAAGTTTAAAGAGGGCACATTTTTCTCTTCTTATTAGGGAATCTCTGAAAAGAGAACAATGTCTGGCTGATTGTAGGTTTTTAATAATTAAGAATGTATATGAATTAAAAAAAATAATTTCCAAAGAGCTTAGATAAGGGAGTTATATAACAAAAATCAGTTTGTTGTTTTTGCTTTTTTTTTTCCCCCACTAGAGTGAAGGTAATTTACTTGCTCCCCAAAATAGGTAGTATATTACATATGGAGTTTTTTTTTTAAGATTTATTAATTTATGCATACAAGAACTGGGGTACAGTCCAGAGATGAGGGGGGCAAGAGATTCACCAGAGACAGAGTGGGAAGAACAGGCAGATGGACCAAAATAGACTACTGAGGGGCGCAGCGGGAAAGACAGGAGAGATCTGCAATGCCGTGTAGGTCATTTCCCTGGCTGGGGATTGAACTTGTGCTGCAATGGCTGCAGATAGCTTCATAGAGCTGCACTTTAAATCATTGTGCCATCAGGGAGGGCTCACATATGGAACTTAAGTAAGGAATTTCATTATAATTTATATGTGAAATGTATTGACAGTGTTTGTAAAACTTTACACCATTTACAAGTCACTTGGCAATGTCCTCATGAGTATGCTGCTGGACATGCTTGGAGCTGGAAGGTACTAAGAAGTCAACAAAGGGTATATATAAGTAAATAATGGGTTATATTGAGAACAGTAGTGGGCTTAAGTCAATGGGTTTGAGATTTAATGATGACACTAATAGTAATTTATGGATTATTGTGCCTGTTTATTTTTCATATTTTCTTTTTAAATTACTGGCTCCAACACTGTAAGGAAAATATAACTGGCAATATATTTAATAGTATGTCACAGCCTAAGCCACAAATGAAAACAATGTTCTCAGGTTTTAGAACATCATGGCAAGTTAAAAAATTTCAAGTAAAAAATGATGTCAAAAAGATATTATGTTAAAAATTTTGTATAGCCGGAAATGCTTTGTGATTGCTTTTTGATTGAGCAAGGAAAATATCAGAGTTTAGGGGGGCAAGTCAGATGTGACTCAGTAAAAATAGAAATAATTAGAGAAATCAAGATGGTAATAAAAAGGCAGTATGCAAAGGAATTTAAAAGAGGGAAACACTAAATTTTAATTCACTATTGCAAGGTAGAATTGAAAACCTTATTGCTGGTACAAAGTGATCAACTAAATTATTCTTTAAATATTGAAAACATAACAAAAAAAATCTTGACATTTTTGAGGTTAACAAGCTTGAGACAGAGATTATCAGTGGAACAAAGAGAGAAGGAAAAAAAGTTAAGAAATAACATTTAAAAATAGCAAAATCTCTTTCTACATTATTCTTATATTGAGCAAATATATGATCATAATTAATTCAAGACCAGAAGAAAATATTTTCTTTTAAGACTCACATTACAAATCTAGCATTTCATCTGACATGTCAACTTTACTGGAAAACTTTACTCAAATTTTTTAGGAAACAAATTATTTGATTTGCTTATATAATTACAAATTATATAATTTACTTATATAAAATTATATGATTTACTTATATAATTGCAAATTATTTTTCAAGATATTCTTTAGGGTTTCTTCTTGCTTGTTGATATTTATCAAAAATGTGTCCTTGCTTATCTTTTTTAGTTAGAATTTGGACCTCCTCTTGTGATTTTACATACTATTTAAGAAAAAAATAATACTTAATAAGTGAACTGATTATGCTTTTTAATTTACAAATTATCTTACTGCACTTCTTTAACTTTTTATGTGTAGTATTTAAATGGATGAAGGAGCAATATTTTTTATTTTGTATAACCATGCACATGCTTTGCTACTTTTGCTCTATGGTTATTAAATCTGACATCAAAATTTGACTCTGTTTTCTGGTTTTAGAATGTAGACTAGAACAAAGAATAAATATGCCAAGATGATATTGTGCAATTTTATTTCCTATTTGAATTGACTGTATTTAGGATCATAATGTCAAATAAGAATGAAATCTAAAAATATTAGTGAAAAATACAAATAACTTGATAATGAAAATTTCTTTTTAGGATAGTATGCTTCAGATTGTTAATTCTCTTTAAAATTATAAAATAGGGATGGTGGAGCAAGGGATTAAGTCTGCACTATGAAGCTATAGGCAGCCACTGCAGCATGTGTTTGACCAGCCACCAAGGAAGGAGCTGACCCACATGGTGAAGCAGACCTTTCCTGTCTTGCCTGCTGTTCTGTCTTTGGTGAATCATCTCACCCCCTTGCACCTCTGTCCACTTAGGTGAACCTGTTAAAAAAAATAATA
>NW_004567113.1:5757227-5787506 GCF_000260355.1 Condylura cristata
CGAATCTAGCTGCTTTGAGCTTTGCCAGTTGGATCCCAGGACAAGGAGGTGACCCACAGAGTAGAACAGACATCTCCTGTCTGCTCCCCTCAGTAGTGTACTGTGTCAACTTCCTGTTCTGTGTCCCTCTTTGTCTCTAGTGAATCCTCTCACCACCTGTACTTCTGGCTTATACCCCATTTCTGCATATATAAATAAATAACATTCAAAAAATAAATAAAAATGCAATTCTGGTAGCTAAAAATCACATTGCTTTTGTCACTCATCTAACACCTCTGTCTCAAACCTTTGATAAATACAAAACTAAAAATTTAGTTTTTGATGAGATAATCTAAACATTTTATCTGTATCAGTTTCATTTGTAATTCACTTGTTATAGATAAGTGGAAGTGAAACTAAATTACTCTCAATATTGAAGATATTAAAGGGAAAGAGGCAAATTATTTCCTTAGTGCAATGAACATTACCAGGAGAAAAGCCTTCCTTTGAAAAGTTTAACAAAATTACGCAATAATCATCTGTTATTTTGAAAATACCCTTAAAATATTTTATATCATCAAAAATCCCATGGCACTAAGAACTGGCAAATAGTTTAGTTTTCTTTATTTGGCAACTTTTTCTTTTCGATGAGCAGCTGATTGTCTCAGTGACGAATTTACAATTAAAATATGATTTAGTTTTATTCTCTTAGTTATTCTAAGTTAAACAAACTTCCACAGGTTTAGTAGAACCCATGGCATCAAATAGAATCTCCATGAAATTCAATTTCTTTTATAAAATAAGTCATAAATTTGTTCTTTAGTGGGCACATTAACATTTTTTTTTTTTACTCAGTTATTCACTTTCTAAGCTCGTAACTCATCGATTATAAACTTCAATGCATACATAAGTTACTATTTGTGAAATGCTTAAGGTCTGCAACATATGTTGAAGCTAGTCTGGAGATTTTCTTTATTCTTCAATGTTAAAGCATAATTGGGAAACATCTTAAAAAAAGCTCTCATATGTATAGAGAATGATCATATTTCAAATACTTTATTGAAATAATAAATGAAGGTACCAGAAAAAAATCCAAATTAGAATTAGAATAACATAGATTCATTGTGCATGATTGATATAAGTTTGAGATAGTTAACAACTGAATTTATTTCAACATATAGCAGTAAGTTCATATTTTTTGGTTTTGGTATTATATGTAAAATAATCTGTCAGATAAAACTTAAGTCATTTAATGCATTGTATGATTTACTTTAATAATGAATTAATTTCATAATAATAATAATATGAAAGGCACATTCCTCTAGAATATTAAGCATTATTTGGGTTATCCTATTAGCAGGGTGATATGATATTTAAATGATATGCTGAAATCTCTTCTTCTAATTTCTAATATGTAGATCAATTTTTCTTATCATTGTTTCCCAAAGTATTGTTTAAAATGTGGTTTATAAACAATACATTATAATTAGATTTATATGTGTATAAGCTTATAGTTCAAAACACTAAAGAGAGAAAATATACATTTTTTTCATTTTTTAGTGCAAGAGAGACAGCTATTATGGGAAATTAAGAGAAAAATAAAGTTATACTTAGAAAAAATACATAGTCCTTTTAATGTTCTATTAAACTGGTCACTCAACTCTACCCCTAATTCCTAGTATCTCCCTGTTCAAGAACTCAGATTCATTCTCCATAGGGAAAAAAAAAAGTCAATGTTTTTCAAACAAATAGAATATCAGAAAAATCAGTGGAAGGGAAAAACTTGAAACTGATTTACTATTTATCTTCTTTCTACCTTCACACAAATTCTATTAAATAGTATAATAAAACCAATTTCAATAAATTTTATATAGGCAAAAACACACTAGGAAGAATACCCAAGCAGAATTAGTTTTGTTTTTTTTTTTTTTTTAAACTTTCCATAGAGATCTACGATTGGGCACCCAACATTTTGCATGCATGAACTTTGGGAGCCATGCCACAGCATGATTTCACCAGAATACACCTGCTGCATCTGGGCCTTTGGGTATTGTCTCTTTCTGATGTTGCCAAAGTTTTTCTCTGGGGTTTCCAGGCCTACCGATAGAGGTAAGTTGCCCTACTTTCCTTCAAAATCTCTGAAAACCTACAGGCAATGTGGCAGCCTTGTTTCTTCTTGGGCTCTACTCAATTCAACTCCCAAAAGACATTCCAATCAAACTATTGGTAATGAGCCATGTTTTCAATTCTCTATTGAAAAGCAAGACCATAATACTCCTATTGAAAGTATAAAAAAAGACACGTTGACATGAATAATAGAAATGCATATTACCATTTTCATCATATGACAACATCAAGGAGATAAAGAAGTGGAAAACACAAGTTCTGCTTACAAAAATGCAATTAAACATCGCTGTCAATCTTGTTCAGATGGAAGAATAAAAACCCATGAGCCAAAGTAAAAAAACCAGAAAACAGTATCATATCAAACAAATTTATTCATCTTTAAAAATCCATTCAGTCCTATGCAGGAAGTTACAGTTCTTGAGTTCTATCAGTTAGTATGATTCTCCCGAAATAATGTCTACAAATGTCAAAAACTTTAATACTATAATATAAAATAAGAGAAGTATATGTTCCTCATTTCAGACATATTTGCCCTATGTGGCCACCACCAAAGGACTGGTAGTCCACCACCATACACACTTGCATTGTCACATTTTCATGTTTACATCCCTTTCTTCTCCCTTTCTCTTTCTCCCTGGATTCTTCAATTCCACACTTAGGTGTCAAGGGCTAGTTTTTTAGTTTGGTTTCATATGTCTCTTTGCTTATTTTTTTTTCTATGTTCCAAGTATAAATAACACCATCTGGTATTTGTCTATTTCCTTCTGGCTGATTTTGCTTAGTATTATCCTTTCAGCTCCATCCATGTTGCCATTAATGGCAAGAATTTTCCTTTGATAACAGTATACCACTGGGGAAGGGAATGCACACACATACACTGTGGCTAACTCTGCAGGACCTCAAGTGCACCTGTTCACCCTGGCTAATGTTGTACATAGGTGAACACACTCCCCAGTCAGGCCAACAAACTAGCCAGCAGAGCACAGTGCACTCTGACCTGCAAATAGCTGCAGCCCACTACTTTGTTTCAAATAGAAGTACAAGAAGCCCAGGCCTGGTACAAATAAACATCCCACTCCCTGCATCAGGCACATTTCCTGGTTTTCCCTGCATGTACAGACCCTATATATACCCATGGGCCGCCCTAATAAATAGAATTTTGGACTCCAAACCCCAGGCTCCTGCTTCATTCTCTCGTGTTTCCGAGTCTCCTATGTTTGTGCGAACATAGCAATCAGCACACCCCTTGGTGGGTTGTAACAATACACCATACACATACACACATACACACATACATATGCATGCATGTGTATATTCCATCTTCTTAATGTGGCATTAATGTTTTGGGACATTTGTATTTGAATTGCTTCTGTATCCTGGCCATTGTAAATAGTGCTTCAGTGCATATGGGTGTTCAAATTTCTTTCTTTTTTTTTTTTGTAATAATAGTGGGGTTGCTGGATCATATGGCTGATTCATTTGAAGTCTTTTGACAAATCATCATACTATTTTCCATAATGGTTAAACCAGCCTACATAGCTACTATTATAAGGTAACAGTTTCTTTACATTCTTGCCAGCCTTACTGTTCCTGGTCTTTTGGATACAGAACATTATCCCAAGTGTGAGGTGGCATCTCATTGTGGTTTCCATTTGCATTTCTCAGACAATAAAATATGAAAAACTTCTTTTCTTCATGTGCCCACTGGCCATTGGTATGAAATCCTATTTAGTTCTTTTGCCCAGTTTTAAATTTGGATATTTGTAGAGTTGTGTGAGCTCTCTGAAGAATTTAATATAAATTCCTTTGCCAGATGCCTGGCATACATACATACATACCAATTAATGGTGTCTTTTTCTTTTATTAACAGTTTCTTTAGCTCTGTAGAAGCTTAATAATTTTATGTAGTGCCATTTTTTTTTCAGATTTTCTTGTATTTCCTTGCTGTTGAAGATGGATACATACAGAAGTTCCTAAAAATTATGCTTGTTTTCTTCTATGCATTTTATAGTTTCAAATCTTATATCCAAATTTTGTATCCATTTAAATTGCTTTTTGTGTAATATATGAGATGGTTGTCTAGTTTAGATTATTTTGCAAGCAGCCATCCAGTCTTCACAGCACTCCTTAATGAAGAGGTTTCTTTTCTCCAGTGTATATTATTGGTCCCTTTTTTTTTGTAGATTAATTGTGTATACAGTTGTTTTTTTCTTGTTCATCCCTGATTTCCTCATTAATCCAGAAGTCTTTCAGTATTGTGTTCTCCATGCATTGGAGTTTTCTCTATTTTGTGATTAATGTGATTTAATTTCTTTTTGTGGTTTGATGCCAGTGGTCAGAGAAAATGCTTGTTATGATTTATTTATTTTTTTTGTGATTGTTGATACTTATGTTATGACCTAATATACATTTGATCTTGGAAAATATTGTGAAACTTTAGAAAAATTTATATTTAGGAATTTTGGAGTGTAGAGCCCTACATTTTTATCCAATAGACCCTATAAGAATTTACTTATAGCTATTTTGATCCTATTTATTTTCTGTCTCATTGATCTCTCCATGTCCCTTACTACAACTGTTTTTATTTTCAATGTCTGTTACCTAATGTACTATACTGCTCCTTCATTTTATGAGAATGTATTGACGAATGTTATGTCTCTCTGCTGTAGTGTTCGAATCATCATGCTATAATGTCCACTCTTACTTCTTGTTTCCTTTCTATTTTGTCATTCCTTTGGTTCTGGGAAAGTGAAGGGGGTGCATTATGTTATTCTATAGCAAGAGAAATAATTATCTTCCACATACAGAATGAATTATCACTGTGGTCATTGTCATCTTCATCATGACAATAATCAAATAAACTAAAGTATTTCCAAATTACTGAATACACCCGTTATTCTATATAAAAATAAATATAATATTTAACAAAAAATATCTCCAACTTCAGTGAAAAGTATACTGAGATAAATCTTCAATCTTCATAGGATGTTATTTTGTTATCTTAATTACAAAAGCATTTTTTGAAATAATTTTATTACATTTTATACTACAAAGACTTTCCCATTTTCAAATATATTCTAGTTTATATTTAAAAAAAGATAATTATAGGAACACTAGTTTGGTTGTCAAATATTATAAAATAATATTATATTGACATAGTTGTACTAGTTAAGTACCATTGGGGGAGATAAGGTGGTTTGTTATTTTTAGAGATATTTAATTTCTAACATAAAAATTTGAAGGGAGGCAAATTTATACTACATATATCTGCATATATCTTTTTGTTACCTGCAATAAAATGTTAGAATAATAAGACTAATCTAATTATTTAAATGCTTATCATAAATAATTTAGAGCATAGCAACATCTATCAGACTAAATATCAATTAAGGTATTAGTTTTATTTAGGAGTGATTAATTTTAGGTATGTTGGAAGTAACTTCAGGGAACAGTATGGCTACATATATAAATATGGAAAATTAAATATTCTCTCAGGAGTATTTCACAAGACCAATTTAAACATCTTTTATGGTTACCGATTTCTTTTGGTAATTTCACATTGAATAATTAAATTATGTTCTTAAGATTTATACTAAAAGTTTAGCTCAAGTTGTTAGTCATAATCGACAGTGTTAATTGTGTTAATAAGTATAGAGTTAATGTGAATAAACTCCAAAAATAATTAAAATTTAGTAAATAAATAATGTGTAAGCCTTCCTTATTAAATTTGAAGGAACATGCACTAGCACAAAATAGAGTGCTGAGCTGTATATATATATATATATATATATATATATATATTTAATATTAAGGTGGAAAACAACATAAATGTTCAAATAGAAAACAGTAGTTTTGTTAAGTGGGCAGAAGTAAATTTCCAAATAGGTATAGGCTCTAAATTTATATTTATGTAAGTAGGTGAAGGACAAGTGAACATTTTATTTTTAAAGGGTTGGTGACATAAAAAATAATTAATAAATCTGTGTTAGGTCACATTTTGAATTTGGATCACTGACTCTAAAACTTTACCTCTCTCTGACAGATTTTTTTTTTTTTAAGATTTAGGTTTTTATTCATACAGAACTGGGGTACAGGCCAGAGTTGTAGGGGTGGTGAGAGGTTTCACCAGAGTCAGAGTGGGGAGCAGAACAGGCAGATCGTCATTGCCAAAGGGAGCAGCAGGCTGGTCAGGAGAGGTCTGCTGTGCCTTGTGGGTCACACCCAGGGTAGGGATCGAACTCACACTGAAGCAGCTGCCACCAGCTTGCAGTGCTGTGTCTTAACTGTTGCACCACCAGGGAGGGCCCTTTCTGACAGAGCTACAGCATCATCTCAAAGGGAAGTAGCTAGTAATAGAAAGAAGGCTTGTTCAGTATGAGTATATTTTTGATAACTTTGTCATTTTTTGTGCTACTGTTGCTGAAATGTTTGGCCAAACTAAAATTTTTATCATGTGTGATTTAGATAGAAAAGCCAGTGAACTGAATCTTAAAACTGTTCATAGTGCAAGACAATTTACCATGCACAGCATTATAATTTATATAAGATTAATTCTAATATTATACTTGATAAATACCAAAACATTTTCAATATCATTGTCACAATAAAATATGAAATAGAAGTTCATCAGGCTCAGGCCTTATCTTCTTGTGATACCACAATATTTTTCTTTAATCTTCATACATTATTTTTTCTTTAATCTTTGTATATACTGTTTTTAATATGAAATTGATATTTTGCTTCCTTCTCCAGAGTAGGATTTTATTACATTTGTTTTCAATCAATATCGCAGTCAGTATCTGGTTGCAAAGCAATTTATACCAGTCTTATCACCATGAGAGATAAACTGAAAGAGGGGTTGTGAAATGGTAGAAGAAGCCCAGTGGTTGGGACATAGAAACTATCATTTTGTTTGTGTACATTTCATGAGCCATGCTTGTACAAAAATGTGTGCACATGAATGTGATTCTTTAAGACAATGATGAAATTAGGATAAATATGCCTAAGGACAGTGTGCAGGGGTGAGTGAAGACAGAGATATGATGAAAATGATCTCTAGTCATATTTTCCTGTTGCTAAAATTATTTCATCAGTAATATTGGGGCAATCAGAGGAGACTTACCTAATTTAAACTGATTTTAAGGTACTAGTTCTATGTACAGGAGACAAAAATTTTAATTTATTCATTTTTAAATAAGTAACTCATAACTGAGAATAAATCTACCATCAACACAGTACTCTTGGTAATTTTTAAATATAAATAATTCTTTGTAAAATTAACTTTACAGCTGAATTACTACATAGTACTTAATAAACAGCATAGGATATTTGAAATGGAAAAATGTAAAATTTCAGAGAAATAAATACAAGTTTATTTGACATGCAGCATATAACAGAAACAGAAGGCTAAAATGAACCTTGGGGCAGATTGAAAGTGATTCATAGAAATTAAATTATCAGACTCACAGTGACTATACTTGTGGAGATATTGGGAAACTGACTGATTTAATAGGAAGCAATATTCCTGATAAAAAAATGAGAAAATTCTAAAGGATATGGAAGTCCAAATCTGAGACTGTTGAGATTGGTACATATAATACTCTTTACAGTCTGTTAGACAAGAATTTGTCTTTCAACTTCAATTATTTTACATATAAAATAGGCATTTACAGTATATGAATCATACAAAACTTTGCCATCATAAAACATTATATGATTTCTGCAAGATATGAACTTGGATTTGAGAACTGGCCATCAAGGACAATGCTAGATAAGAATGCAAAACAATTAATAAAAGTAATCAAGCATATATCAATGGCAAACAATGACAAAACAAAAACAACAGCAAAAAAAACAACCATATTGTAGGAATAGATACAGAACTTGATTATTTGCTGAATTTGTTATTTTGTTATTTTACATATACAGCTTATAACAAGAACAGAAGAGTAAATTGAACTTTGGGGCAGATTGAAAGTGATTCACAGAAATGAAGGTCTTGGACTCACAAGCAGTGACTATACTTGTGGAGATTTGTAGAAATAATAATTTGGTTATTTACTATATTTTGCTGTTTCATAAAATAATTTACAGCAAGGAAATGAATGATTATAATTATCCTATATACTTCTGATATTTCCAAGGTTTTTCTTATCTTTTTTTTTTATTGTCACATTTTTTTTCTAACATTTTGTTTTGAACTAAAATTCAATTTTGGAAAATTCTAAAAATTTACTTTTGCACAGCAACTAATAATTTAAGGGGAATTGCTATAATTTTTAAATATTTATTTATTTATGCATACAGAACCCGGGTACAGTCCAGAGGTGCAGGGGCGGTGAGAGGGTTCACTAGAGAAAAAGTGGGGAACAGAACAGGCAGATCCATGAAGTGCACTGCTGAGGGGTGCAGCGGGCAGGTCAGAAGTCTGCTTCGCTGTGTAGATCACCTCAGGGGTGGGGATGGAACTCATGCTGAAGTGGCTTTAGCTTCTTAGTGCTGTGTTTTAACCCGCTGTGCCATCAGGGAGGGCCTGGAATTGCCATGATTTATGAGAGTAAAAATGCTAAAAAAAAAAAAAAATGAATCTTTACATTATTCTTACTAGTACCTTTGAAGATTTCAAACAATATAAAATAATACTACAAAGGAAAACAAGAAATATTTATAGAAGTCATACAGTATTAAGATTAAGGAAGGATGATTCATAGCCAAAAAATACGCACCCACTTATATACGTGTAACATTTATTATTATTGTTTTATTACATTAATATTCTCATAAATTTAATCCTCACTATTTTCTAACATAGTGGAGAAATAGTAAAAGGAAACCCATTACCCATTCCTCTGGTTAATCAACAGTCAAGATTTTGTCAATATTGTCTCACTAACTCCTCTCATAATATTTTCATGTATTTTATTTTGAAGCAATTTCCAAAGAAGTATTTTCTTAAGTTTAAACACAGACTATAGCCATCTGAATGGTGTAATCTGTATCTCAAAATCAAACACATACTCATTATCTTACTGGTAAACTCATTTGGTGTGTGATGAGAATACTTAAAATAATTCCTTTCATTTTGCAACTATACATTATTGTATTATTATTCAGTCACCATGCATATATTAGATCCACAGAACTTTATTCTTAAAACAAATTTTGGTAGCCTATGACCTGTATCTGTATCCCTCCTCATTCATCCCAACCAAAATTCTATTTTCCATTTCTATGAAATCATAATTTGTGTTGCATAGAAGTGATAAATCTAACATTCATCTTTATCTAGTTCATTTCACATTGAATACTGCCCTGCCATCTTGAGCAATGCGATATTAGGAATCCATACTTTATATGACTGAATAACATTCAATAGAATATATATTCTTCCTTAACGTCATTTGTTTTGAATTGTATTATTTTTATTGAGGTTGCATTGGCATACAACACTGTGTTTGTCTTAGGGGTATAGGCTTATAACTCTTCAAATGTCTGTTACTATACCACACTTACCATAGGTCTATTACCATACTATTCCACAAAATCATCTATAGTTCCCACAGTAGAAAATTATGTCTCTTTGCTCACTAACACTCAAGCTTCCTCTATGGTAGCCTCAATTAGACATTCAGATTTCTAAAGTTTGTGTTAAGTTACTTTTATCTGTTCCTTTATTTTTTTCCTTTATATGTCATATGAATGAAATTACACAATATTTATTTTTCTCCTCTAAATTATTTTGCAAGATTGATTTCATCTCTTTTACTAGATGTATATCAGTCTTCTGCATACATATATCACATCTTAATCTACTTCTCTAGTGGGTGCTTCGGTGGTCTCTATAAATTGGCTCTTATAAATAAAGCTATAGTGAACATAAGAACTATTGTGTCCTATTATGTCCTCTTTGAATAGTTTTTTTTTTTTTGCATTATATAGGTATTGAGAAATGAAACTTGTATATTATATGGAAGATATGATAGAAATATTTTTTAACATTTTGAGGAACCAAAAGGCTGGATAATTTTAAATTTCCACAAAAAGTATGCAAGGGATCTTTTGCTGCATCTCTTGTCAACACTTTTGTTTAATAAGGGTCATTTTCTAAGTATTTTATTTGTGTTTATTTTATGGTAACTTATGACGTGTATTTATTTATTTCAACATGCTTATTGGTATTGTATATGCTTTTCTTGGAGACATGTGTAGTGAAGTCCTGTAATTTTTTTTTGATTGGATTATTTGTGGTTTTTTTCTTTTATGATGTGAGATATTCAATATTAACTCTTTTTTGATGTGTGATATTCAAATATTTTATCCTAGTAGAATGCACTTCCATTTTAATTATTATTATCTTTTGATATGTAGATGTTTACTAATTTGTGGTAGTTTGTTTACTTATTTTTGTTTTTGATTCCTTGCTTATGGACATAAGACCTAAAAGCATTCCTAAAACTATCATATCAGAGTATTTAGATTATATTTCTTCCTATGTGTTTTATGGTCAAAATTTTACATTCAAGTATTTAATCTATTTTTGTGTATAGTATGAGATTGTGGTCTTATTTCATTCTTTTGCATATGCATGTTTAATTTTTTAAACACCATTGTGTTGAAGAGATTCTTCTTTTTTCATGTATACTCCTGACTCATTTGTTATATATTAAATTTTCACCTAAATGTGATTTTTTTGTGCTTTAATCTATTGGCCCATGTATCATTTTTAGTTTAGTATTGTACTGTTAGAATATTATAACATTTTAGTATTGTTCAAAGTTTCTAAGTGTGATAACTTGAAGTGTTTTTTGTCAGTTTGTCTATTTATGTATACATGTATTCAAGGAATATTTGTGTTCTTTCTTTGAAGCATGCCATTGATTCTTTATTAGGAATGATAACCATTTTGATAATATTAAATCTTCTCCTTCATGAGCAGGTAATATTTTCATTTCTCCCTATATTACTTTTTTTTTAAAGATTTATTTATTTGTGCATACAGAACTGGGGTACAGGGCAGAGGCTCAGGGGCGGTGAGAGGCTTCACTAGAGACAGAGTGGGGAGCAGAACAGGCAGATAGATGAAGTACACCGCTGAGGGGAGCAGCGGGCAGGTCAGGAGAGGTCTGCCTCACCATGTGGTCACCTCTGGGGCAGGCGGGAATCGAACTCATGCGGAAGCAGCTTTGGATTCTCTGTGCTGTGCTTTAACCCGCTGCGCCACCAGGGAGGGCCCCTCCCTATATTACTTTTAACAACTTCTCATAAATTTTAGTCTACAAGTCTTTCATCCCCTTTTTTAACTTTTTTTCTTAGATAGTTCATTATTTTTCTATGATTATAAATTGGATTGATTTATAATTTATTTAACTTCTAGTTTGCATACAGGAATAGAACCATTTTTTTTTGTGTTGAAATTATAGCTTGCCGCTTCATTGTACTGATTGTTTCAAACAGTTATTTTAGTAGAATCTTAAGGATTTTTATTGTCTATTTTATTGTCATCTGAAAATACTGATACTTTTCTTTCTTGTTTTCTGTTTTGATTCTCTTTATGACTTTCTCTTCTCTAATTGCTGTTGCTAGTACTTTGAATGAGTGTGTTGTATAATGTTAATGCACATTAATTTTTTTCTTTATAGTGGATTCAATAACATCTTTTTAATTATTTGATATTAGAAATGATAATGATGTATGTTGTGGACTTTATATGTGTGTTTTGTTATATTGAGATATGCTCTTTCTATCAGCATTATATTGAGTTTGTTATCATAAAATAAGCATCATTGTTAGGATTTTCTTTTTAATTTTTCCCTTTGCATTGTAATTTTCAATGATTGATATTTGGATGTTGATCCGTTTTTGCACTTCTGGGATAAATCCCACTTGGTCATAATATATGATCTTTTTAATGTAATAGTGAATTCAATTTGATAAGTTTATGCTGTGGATTTTTGTACCTATGTTGATAAGGCATATTGGTTTGTTTCTTTATTTTTGCTGCCTTTTTTTTTTTTTTTTTTTTTTTGTTCTGGCATCATAATAAAGTTGGTCTTATCCGTTTGCAGGCATTCTAACTTCCTCGATGTTTTGAAGCATTTGAGAAAGATAGGTTTTATTTCTTCTTTTTTTTGTGTAGAAGATTCAGTCTTGTAAGGTTGATGAGTATAAAAATTATGTCTTTTTCTTCTAGGTTATTCATCTTATTTGCATGGCTGTATTGTTGCACAGTAGTCTCCTATGAGCCTGCAGAATTATGTGTCTTATAGCTCACTTTTGTTTCTGATTTTGCTAGAGTTTTATTAATTTTTCTTAGTGCACATAGATATGTCTTCTTATTTTTGCAAAATATCAGATGTTGTTTTTGTTGCTTTTTGAATTATTTTTGTTTAATCCATTCTAATTATTATTTTTTTCTTTCCTTCTAATAATGTTTGTTTCATTTGTTTCTTCTTTGTTAAGTTCCTTAGTTTCAGGTTAGAATTTGTTTTTTCCTTTTCTCTGATTAAAATGTACATTTATTTGACAATTCCTATTTGCAAGTCTTAAGTTGCCCTGTTTTTTATTCATCATTGCATATATATATATATATATATATATATATATATATATATATATATTTTAAATAGGAGAGCAATTATTTTATTATGCTCATGATCAGAGATCCAGGAATTAGGACAGGACTCAACAATCTGATTCTGCTCCATGTGAGAGTGGTGATGGTATTTAGCTGGCAACTGGAGGTTCCAAGCAGACCTCTCATATTCCAGGTGTCCTGGCTGGGTATAGGCATAGGGTGGGGTATTGCTGGGTTTATGGGGATCCTCCTCCTCTCTGTGGTACTTCAGATGGCTTCCTTAGCAAGTAGCAGGACTTCTGACATGGCAATTCTGGGCTCCAAAAGTAAGTTCCAAGAGTGAGATGCTGAGCCTATAAGTCTCAATCCTAGAACTAAAAATTGGCACAGCATTACTTCCAACACATTCTGTGAAGTCACACAGAAACCATGCAATTGGACAATCTATGATTTCCCCACTCAGAAAAATGTGGTCACCATATTTTTCCCATCACCAGAGTGCCCATCATTGATCACCATTATCCATTGTGCTCCCCCCACCTTATTTTTACCCTTCCTTCCTTGTTGCCTCATATCTATGACCAGCTTTAAAGGTTTGTCTTTATGTGACCCTTTGTTAAGTTTCTGTATATTTCACATATGAGGAAACCATGTGATATTTATCTTTCTCCTTCTGGCTTATTTTGCTTAGCATAATCTCTTCCAACTGCATCCATGTTGTAAAAAAATGAAATGACTATCTTTTTTGATCACTGAGTGGTATCCATTTATGTATATAAGCTACATCTTCTCCATCACTTCATTTGCTTGGGGGCATTTGTGTTGTTCCCATATCTTAACTATTGTAAATAGTGCTGCAATAAATGTAGGAGTGCAAGTTTCTTTTTGAATTAGTGTTTTTGTGTCCTTTGGGCAGCTTCCTAGGTGTGGAATTGATGGATCATATGATATGTCCATTTTTAGTGTTTTAAGGAAATTCAACACAGCTTTCCATATTGGTTGAACCATCAGGTTAGATTTTTTTTTTAATCTTTCTTATTTTTTGATTTTTGCCTGAATTAATTTATACTTTCCTCTTAGTTTTGCATTTGCTATTGCAATAGGTTCTGTTAGCTCTATTATTTCTTTAAATAAACTCTTTCATCCATCCGTCTCCCCTTTCCGGTATACTCAAGTACCTTTTGTTATCTTTTCAGATGAAATCAGGTATTTTCAAAATGCTTTTAATGTTTTCTTTCATCTTAATTCTCCTTCTTCTTATATCTATGTCATTTGCATATTACTGTCTTTCAAGTCATAGAGGATTTGATCCTCCATTTTGTGCATTTTGCTTCCATAGAGTTCACATTGTTTCACTTACTGAACATTTTTTTTTTAAGATTTATTTATTCATACAGAACTGGGGTACAGGCCAGAGGTGCAGAGGTGGTGAGAGGATTCACCAAAGACAGAGTGGGGAGCAGAACAGGCAGATCGACGAAGTACACTGCTGAGGGGAGCAGCGGGAGGATGAAGAGAGTTCTGTCTTGACATGTGGGTCACCTCTGGGACAGGTGGGGATTGAACTCATGCGGAAGTGGCTTAAGCTTCTTAGTGCAGTGTTTTAACCCGCTGCGCCACCAGGAAAGGCCATTACTGAACATTTTATATGATGAAACTGTAACTCCATTATTTAAATTTTGAATTCTTTGATTTGCTTTTCTGTCATTTTATGATCCCTTCCAGTTAGCATTTTTGAATTCTGTACTACACTGACTTACCTTTTTATTTACTTCAGATTCTATTTTGTTTTGATTATTGTAGCAATTTTGAACTCTGTATGTTACAAGGAATAAAAATCTATACTTTTGCTTTTGGATTTTGATGTTTTCTCCCCTATTCCCATTTTTACACCTGAAATTACTAGGTGTTCTGCCTATTGAACTTCTCATTTTGAGACTTTAAATCTCCCTATCAGTATCCTAAAGGCTTGAACTTACTTTATTTTTCTCACAGTCAGCATTGTGGTCTTATTTTGTTTTGGAATTTTAACCTTTGGTGTAAATATTGAGATCTGTTTTCATAGATGATAAGTCAGAGAGTGAGTTAAGGCCTGAAGTTTCTAGCCACTGGAACAAATACATTGGGTATGGGAAAGAATGGCTCATGTTTGTGGCACTGCCTAATTCCCTCCTCTATTATGGTCCAGACCTGAAAATACAGTCTGTGTCCACTCTGTATCATTTCACAAAATTAGTACTAGTCTCTTGTGATGGATATTTGAGAGTGAAGTCCAGTCAACTGGTTTTGTTCTTTTTCTGATGACCAGTTACTCTGCAAACTTTCTCATTGGTCAAAGTTTTATTCCTCTCCAAAGATTCAATCTGCTTCTTTCCAGACCCTGGTTGAGTTGGTGATTCTTGTTTGTACCCATTTTCCAGAACCGCATAACCTCCATTTGTGTATCTTCACTCATTTCAATGAATTGTAATATTCTTTTATTTTTCCTCTTCTATATCAAAATATGTGTTGGCCTCCAATGTCCAAGGCATCATTTTCCATTTTTTCCTCAAAACATATGACTCTGGATACAATCATCCCCTGTTTGAACATTTGATAATCCTCTTGGGAGTAAAAAAAGGAACCTCCCCTCTAGTTATCTTTATTAGAAACTTTCTTATTTTGTATCTTTATCTATCTTAGAAAATTAAGAATTCTTAATAATTTCATTCTAAATTAACATGGATGGACAGTAAGTTATCATGAGACTAAATTCATAAGCTTTTATTATTCTATTTTTGTGTAGCCATTACCTATGCATTTTTAAGTGTATGTAGGTTGAATGAGGCCTCCTCTTTGATGCTTGTCATTGAAAGTATATGACCCATGTGGAAATATTTTTCAATGAAAAAAGAGTTTCAACTTATTGAAATATAGTGGTATATTGGTAGCAATTCCTTATTAGTCATCATTTAGTGCAATGTCATTTTGTTAAAATGCTAATGAAAGAGAAATTCTGGTCTAAATTGAATGTAATGATAATATTTGAAGAACAGGTTTTTATATGTCATTCCACTTAAAGCTACAGTTTCTAAGACTTATATGTGAAGTTAAGTGAGGAAACAGAACACATATATTTTCCTTATTAATTTATTTAGGTTCTTTCCACATATTTTAAAATAAATAATGCAAAAAGGGGGTGTGCAATTTATTTCTCCAATATACTTTACTTTAGATGTATGCCAATAAAAGGAATTTATGTATCATATAGTAATTCTAGTTTCATATATTTTAAAATATTTTATTTTAGTTATTTATGCATATGGGAGCAGAGGTGTAAGACAGAGGTACAGGAGGTGAGACAATTCACCAGAGACCAGAGACACAGTGGGGGACAGAATAGGGAGACTGAAATACTGGTGAGGGGAGCAGCAGGCAAGACAGGAGAGGTCTACTGCACAATTTAGCTCCAGGGATTAAACTCCTGCTGCAGTGGCTGAAACCACCCCTTGCCCAAGAGGGTGGCCCTAGTTTCATATTTTTAAGGATTCATAACACCTTTCCATATTGGCTTTACAATTCAAAATTAGAATTTAAGAGTTTTATTTTCTTTACAAATTTGCCATGTGTTGTATTTTCAATAATGCTCATCCTAGCAAGTGAACACGTTGTATTTCTGATCAGAATTTTCCTGATGATCAGTGATATTGAACACATTTTAAAACTAAATTTTACTAAGTGGATATTTGAATGTCTACTTTGAAAAATGTCTCTTCAGGTCTCTTCCTCATCCAAATTAGATTATATATATATAATATATTAATATATTATATATAATATATATATATATATATAGCTACTGAATAGTATGAGTTATTTAAATATTTTGAAATTCAAGCTTTATTACTAAGCAACAACAATAAAAACAGTATGATGCTGGCAGTAGAAAACAGCATATAAATCAGTTGATTAGAATAAAGAACCTGAACATAAACTCATACATATAATCTTAACTAAATTTTGACAGTGGTACAAGGAAATTCTCTTCAATACATGATGATGGTAAACTGTATGGCCATATGCAAAATGACAAGATTTGAATTCTATGTTTTATTTTTCTTACCCACACAGAATAGCAATTTAAATGTAAAGGTATATGTGATACCTAAAACTATATTATTCCTGGGGGAAAACAAGTCTTTGACATTAGTTTAGGAATGATTTATTGGGCAAAATACAAAAAGCATCAGTAACAAATATTAAAATATGTAAGTGTGATTATATCAAACTAAAGGTTTGTATTTTACCCTATTCTGTTGGGGTTGGGGTGGGGAATGAAAGTAAGTGATAAGAGGATTGGAGAAATCACATTTGCCTGTGGAGAAGACAAAATATTTTGTTTGCCACTGAACCATGAAACATATAACTTCAAGAAAAAAAGAATATAAATAAACTTTAATGATACTAATACATGCTTAATAGTTTCCCAATTTTGCACTTTTGATATACTACTGATTGATAGCCTTCATATTTGGTAGATTATCCTTTCATAGGGTGTTTACTAGCATTTCTACACTCTAACAATTGCATGATCTTACTGTCCCTGCTGTTTTAACAAAGATGATTTCATACATTATAAAATATCCCTAGAAGGATAAAAATCACCTCTCACAGAGAACCACTGATGGGTAAAGTCTATATAAATCACTTAAAAATAACATTTAACTTTGTAGGAACACAGAAGGTACTTGAATAAATACTTCTCAAAAGATTTTCAATAATCCAAAATATATAAAAATAAGACTATTAGAATAGTCTTAGTCACGTGATTTATATATTTTACTACATTGTAGGAACACAGAGGGTATTTGAATAAATACTTCTCAAAAGATTTTCAATAACCCAAAATATATAAATATAAGACTATTAGAATAGTCTTAGTCACATGACTTATTCAAGAATTACACATTTTACTACAATGTGATATGACTTTACTGTCATCAGAATCACTAGTTTTGCATAGAAACTTGTACACAATAATAACAGCAGTAAATGAATCCTTGTGCAACAGCTGTAGGTCTTACAAGCTACTGTCTATATTTGTGCAATCAATTTTAAACACTGACAGTATCTGCTAAAGTTGAACATATCAGACTCTATCACCAGCAAGTCCATTTTTAAGTACATTTCCAACAAATATCTTTACACATGTGCTCTAAAATATTACTACTAAGATGTGTATAGCAGCATTTTTGATAAGTTGATTTGATTATAGCTAGCACATGAAAACAACCCAATTGGTATAAAAAAATGTTTGTTAACCATTCTTATGATTACTACTATATACAGCAATGGAGATGGATGGACTGCTACTAATTTCAAAATCATAATGTTGACTGCATAAATGAGACATAATGTCTTATCTACTGTTTGATTCCATTGGTAAAGAATTCAGCCCCAGGTAAATCCAATCTATGATAATAGATGCATTATCTTGGAGGAGAATGGAGGGGATGTTTCCGGGATAAATGGGTCACTGGGAGTATATCGAGGACTTGTAACTCATTTGGTTGCTATGGTGTATTCAGTTCATGGAAAAATATATGTGTACACTGTAGCTTGTTCACTATAGTAAAATTGCTAATTACCCCTTTTGAAAATCATCGTGTAAAATGAAATCCTCTGGAATAATTATAAAATGCTATTGCTAATTTTCATCAACTGAAATATTCTCAAATTTATTTTTAGGAAGCCACAGAGTCAGGTAAGTATTTAGAAAATGAGGGAACTATTTTTGTTATTTGAGTAGATAGACAAAATTCTATAAAGATATTTCAGAAAAAAAAATTATAGGAATGATATTGTAGATGGATATTTGCTTTTTTATACCTACAGGACTTGGAGTCACTAGGAAAGACAGGACAGCACTGGCTGTGTGACAGCTATGGCAGATGTCATGGGTAGGGGCCTTTTCCCTTCCAGTGTAGTTTACATTTTTTACCCTGGGTTACGTGTAAGAAAAAATACCTTGCTAAACATGAGCATAGAAATCTGTAACATCTTATGTATAAAAACTGAGAAAATAGTGAATAATTTCAGTACCTTAACAAGTTTGATCAGTTATTTTAACAAAAGTTATTTCTATGAAGTAACAGTTTTATTTATGAATTGCAAATATGGGGACTTCCCTGGTGATGCAGGGTTTAAACTTAGTGTGATCAAGCTATAGGTAGCCACAGCAGCTCATGTTCGAGCCTCAGCCATTCAGGGAGCTAACCCACATGGCGCAGCTGACCTCCCCTGTCTAGCCAGCTGCATGACAGTGTATTTCAGTAGATCTACCTGTTTTGCTTTCCACTATTTCTGGTGAATTGTCCCTGCACACCTCTGACTTATACCCCAGTTCTTTTATGTATAAATAAATCTTACAAGTAATAAAATTTAAATACAATTAATTGAAATTTCTTTTAAAGACTTATTTATGTATGCATATAGAACTGGGTACAGGCCAGAGGTGCAAGAGGATTCACCAGAGACAGAGTGGGGAGCAGAACAGCCCACTGACAAAGTATACTACTGAAGGGAGCAGTAGGCAGGCCAGAAGAGGTCTGTCACACCACGTGGGTTATCTATTTAGCCAGCGATAGAAATGGTGCTGCAGTAGCTACAGTAACTTCACAGTATCGTGCATTATCCCGCTGTACCACAAGGGAGGGACCTAATTGAAATTTTCATGGAAACCTTTTAAAATTACTTTTCAGAAGATCAAAGTCTGTAGGAAAAATCAACTGGCATTCACCTAAAAAATTAAAAACGCTATTGATTTTCAAAGGTATAGCAACATATTTATAATAAGTTACTTAAAATTTGTATTAAGGAATGGTAGTATATTTAGTACATTAATGATACATATGTGTTGAATGAGTAAGTACAGGAACGGATGATTCAAGACTGCCAGAATTTTGCTCTGATGCTGGGAAGGCTTCCAAGCAGTGTGACACATTTTCAGCAAACATTAAAACTTCCCAAGAAAGCAATTTTTCCTGTTTTCAAATGACTATCAGTCAATTCTTGTCAGTTGGGCTTATTAGAGGAAAGGAAAGTAGGAAGGAAGGAAGGGAAAGAGGGAGGGAAGGAAGGAGTGAGGGAGGGAAGGTGGGAGAGAGGGAGGAAAGGATGGTGATCCTCTTTTGCACATAGTGGAAAGTGAGGGTGAGTATTTAAACACAACTGGATTAGGTTATAAATTTTGTAATCACCAAAATATTACTCCAAAGGAAAGTTCATAATTTTTAAATGTAAATGATAATGAAATACACTTCTAAAACTAAAGTTGAAAGAAAATCTCTCTTTTACTTTTTAGTAGCTTGTCCCCTGAGTAATTCATTTGAGGACATTTTTAAACTTTAATGTCATCATTTGAAGATCACAGAACTAACAAAATACAGAAATGTTGATACCAGTCTATTTTAGCAATCAGCAACTGAAAAAACAAACCACAAACAAAAATTAGAAGGTATGTTTATCTGAAACAATTATTTTCATAAAAGTACTTTATGTTGGTATATCTGTTTGTATTTTAAGCACATTTATGATTATTTTATTCTTAACTGTAACCATCGGGTTTAGTGACCAGATTATATCTAATATTTAGACAGTATGAATTGTCAGATAAACTCGGTGACCTTCTCATATTGTCTCTTATAAGTAGTTCCCAGTAGAACCTGAATTTCAAATGAACAATAATATACACATGGTCCAATTAATTTGAGAAGTGCAGATGCTACCGAGTAGATTTGGATAGAGAATGTTGATGGATCCCCCAAAATTCTACAGAAATTATAATTAGGTAGCATTATTAAATTGATATAACCCTAATACTTACGAGTTATCAATAAGCTGAGCCAGTGTGGAATTCTAACATTCTAACACAAGAAAAGGTCAAGTAGTGATGATGAGTTCCAGAGCAAGTTAGGGTTAATTAGGCAGCCTCAGAGACAGTGCAGGCAGGGACTTGAGGAGATCTGAAGAGGCTTCTGGGATAAGGGCAGTGGATTCTAAGAAGTGCTAACTGAAATACAATCCAGAGATGAGGTCAGAACATCAGGAGGACTAAACACGAAACAGGGACACTTGAGAGAAGAAGATCTTGGACAGGGCAGTATATTCTAAACTAATATCTGGGAAACTGGTCCCATCTGCCTAGAGGAACACAGCCACTAGGAGAAAGAGCCAGAGACAAAGTAGGATTATAAGACTTTAGAATAAAGAAAAAAAGGTTTAAATACCCTCAGACACGGGCCCACAATGGCTTCTTTGCCCCTCACAGTGTAGCACGCCTAAGAATTTCTACTTCCTACTTTTTTTTCCCTTTTCCTAAAGATTCATTTATTCATACAGAACTGGGGTACAGGCCAGAGATGCAGAGGGTGAGAGGATTCACCAGAGACAGAGTGGGGAGCAGAAGAGGCAGATCGTCGAGGTGCACTGCTGAGGGGAGCTGCGGGCGGTCAGGAGAGGTCTGCCACGCCCTGTGGATCCCCTCGGGGCAGGCAGGGATAGAACTCATGCAGAAGTGGCTTAAGCTTCCCAGTGCAGTGCTTTAGCCCGCTGTGCCACCAGGGAGGGCCCCTCTACTTCCTACTTTTAAAGAAACATTTCAATGCTCTTACACAGTTTGTTTCTCTCTGCTTGCTTATCTAAAATGTCTGTGAACTCGTTTTTATACCTTTGTGAGACAATAACCTGTGGTGGTTCAAGGACTAAATTAGTAGTGCACACAGGTATCAATGAGAAAAATCCATTCAGCTACATCTCAGAGATTGGAGTCATGAAAATGATTTCCATTTCATCTGAGATGGTGATCCTGAATTGATGGAGATTTCAGTTATTAGCCTATTTTTTATAAGTTTCGCTATGTGCTGGATTCTATGCACATTACCAAAGAACATAAAAATACTGTTCAAGGGCCCTCCCTGGTGGTGCAGCGGGTTAAAGCACAGCACTAAGAAGCTTAAGCCAATTCCGCATGAGTTTGATCCCCGCCTGCCCCTGAGGTGACCACATGGCGTGGCAGACCTCGCCTGACCCGCCCACTGTTCCCCTCAGCAGTGTACTTCGTCGATCTGCCTGTTCTGCTCCCTACTCTATCTCTGGTGAATCCTCTCACCCTCCGCATATCTGACCTGTACCCCAGTTCTGTACGAATAAATAAATAAATCTTAAAAAAAAATACTCTTCAAGTGGTTTTAAAAAACATATTTTCTGCAGATGGAAATAAACAAGTCAAATATTTATAGTTGCATATAAAAAGAGCCATGAAGATTTATAAAAGCACCATGCATGTAGGGAAGAAGGAAATACCAGAGGAATACATCTGCTTCCCACCAGGATAAACTAAAACTAATACAGAGGGGCTCTGGACTCAGATGTGGGGTGTGACTTGTTACAAAAGTTCTGAGAAGACAAAGTCTAGTACTAATTACACCAGAGGAGGCACTAAGGAAATTCAACCTCATTTAACAAACTGTGGTTGAAGAGAGACACCTAGTATATTACAGCAGGGCAGGAGCCTGACATGCTAACCTCAGGTGTGCTCTCCTGTGGTTGGTCGGTAGGGATGAGCAGGGAGAGGTGAGTGGTGCAAAGGCACAGCCGCACTGAGGAGAGAGGAAACAGAAGAGCTGGTGGAGGTAAGCAGGGCACGCACTGAGCAGGGCAGTGCTCTATTGTGTGCCCTCCCCTCCTAATGTGCCTGTTGTGAAGCACACTGAAAGTGATCAGATTGGGAGTGCAAGCCTGTAAAATCAGAGAGACAGACTGTCAGCAGTGCCATAGGTGGCTGTCTCCGCCTAAGTCTCAATATTGTGTGGACTGCTTTAGGATCTCCCACGCCAGACTTGGCACTAAAGTCCCATTCTCCCTTAAACACAAGTTACAGAAACAACAATCCTGGGGAAAGCAAAGAAACGGAAAAAAAAAAAAAAGCTAACTTTTGGAACAGTGGAAGTTTGAAGACATTAGCTATTTCTAAGGAGTGTTGAAAAATAAGCGGGAGAACAGGAAAACAGGCAGACCACAAGCACAAGGACACCTTGATTGAGGGAAAGTCTCAAGAGTCCAGTCACAAACACTTGATAAATATTTTTCATCTTATCATATACAGATTTTAAAATTGTCATGATAAAAAGAAATTTTAGACAAATACAAGAAAGCTGATCAAATATATACAAGAAAACTCACAGAAATAAATGAATGTCCCGAGAAATAAAATAAATGAACCAATGATTGATAATGAGATTTAAATATGACAATAAAGGAGATGAGGGATGAAAAAAAAAAACATTAAAAGAGACAAAAATATTAGAGAAAGCTAAGGAAGCATAACAAGACAAATGGAAGATTTTATTATCATCTGATAATGCAAAAAACAAATGCCAACAGAAAAGAGAAAAATATGAAAAAAACGCTGAGAATTATCTAAAGTCAGTGTAGAATGATGGGTACCTTACAAGGGATAGAGACCAAGAAAGGAACAAAGAGTTTATTTAGTGAAATAATAGAGGATAAATTCCCAAATTTGTGGAAGAAGCTAAATATAGAAGTAAGTGAAACTAAATGAAAACCCAAATACCAAGACAAAATGAGAACCACACCAAGGCCCAGAATAGTGAAGCTTCTAATCGTTCATAAAAAAATAAATAAATAAAGGGAATATTGAAACTTGATGGAAAGAAGAAACACATAAAGGAAACCTGTATCAGAAATATCACATTTCTGAACAAAAATAATACGCAGAGTGATGTGAAAAAAATTTTGTAGGGCCTCTGTGGTGGCACAAGGGGATAGATAGGTCTCAGCAGTACCTAGCTATTGGCAGCCACTGCAGCATGAATTCATGCCCTGGCCAGAGGCCTGACCCACATGGTACAGCAGACCTGTTTTGCCTCACCTGCTGCTCCACTCAGCAGTGTCTCTCAGTAGATCCACCTATATCTACTACTACCCATTATGTCTCTGGTGAATCCTCTCACCCACTGCTCCTCTGGCCTGCTTTCCTGTTCTTGTATGCATTAATAAAAACAAATAAATATTCAAAAAAATGTTCAAGATAAAAACAACCAACCAAGAATTTTCTGTCCTGCAATGCCTTTTTTCAGATATGATAGAGAAATAAAGCTTCCTGTGACAAATTAAAGGTGAAAAGTTGGCAAACCACTAGATACTTCTCTCCAAGAAATGTTGAAAGAATCTCTCAAATATAAACCAATAATCATAGGATACAGAGGAACTAAACAAGTAATAGTTACAACCACAAAATAGAGGACAAAATGGAAGCAACAGATACTAATATAGCAGTGATTACTCTAAGTGTAAATGGACTGAACTCAACAATTAATTGGGAAAGAGTATATGGTTTTATTTATTTTTATTTTAAAGATTTATTTATTCATACAGAACTGGGGTAAAGGCCAGAGATGCAGCGGGTGAGAGGATTCGCCAGGGACACAGTGGGGAGCAGAACAGGCAGCTCGACGAATTACACTGCTGAGAGGAGTAGCGGGCCAGTCAGGAGAGGTCTGCCACGCCATGTGGATCTCCTCCGGGGCAGGCGGGGATCGAACTCATGCGGAAGTGGCCCAAGCTTCTTAGTGCTGTGCTTTAACCTGTTGTGCCACCAGGGAGGGCCCTATGGTTGGTTTTAATGAAAAATATCCAAAATCCTGCTGTTATGTGGAAATTCACTTGAGATCTGAAGATAAATGCAGACACAGGGTAAAGTTTTGGAAAACAATCCTACAATGTGAAAATGACCAGAAAGGAGTAAAGAACAGCCACACAAAGATTAAACAATAACTTCTGGCTCAAAAAAAAAAAAAAAAAAAGGTAACAATAGGCAGGAATGGACACTAAGCAGTGATTTATGGAAAATTACTCCACAAAGACATAACATTCATCAATGTATATTAAGTAAATAAAAGGCATCAAAATTTAGGAGGATTATACCACATCTGGGCCTCTCTGGTGGCACAGAGGTTAAGGACACAACACTATCACACTATCTCCAGGCACAGAAGCACAAGTTTGACACTGTCAGCCAAGGAGCTGCACCACATGGTGTAGCAGACCTCTCTTGTCTCACCCTCTGCTCCCCTCAACAGTGGATTTCAGTAGATCTGCCTTGTCAGTTCCCAACTTTCTATGATGAATACTCTTGCCTCTGCACTTGTGGCCTAAACCCCAGTTCTTGTGTACACAAATAAATTTTTTTTTAAAAAAAGATCATTGCCAAATATGAAAATTGAGATTGACAAGAATACTGTAGTAGGGTTATCAAAGCCACATTTCTCTAGCAGCCAGATAAAACAACAACAAAAACACAATGTTCTTTGACAAAGAATAGTCCACGTGGGATTAGCAGATTTATAGGGTATTATACCCCCCAAATACACATTCTTCTCAAGTGGGAAATTCTCTCAGAGAGATCACTCTCTGAGTCACAAAACATGCACCAATTCATTTATGAAAATTGTATCAAACTAGAAATCACCCACAGAATAAAAGAAAAAATATACATATGGAGTCTGACGAACACACAGCTGAATGACCATTGGATTAATATGGCAATAATGTAAGGGGGAAAAAAAAAACAAGTGACAATGAGGGCATGATCTTCCAGAATTTATGACACAGAGCAAGAGGAATACTAAGAAAGAAGTCAACAGTAATACAGATCCATATCAAGAAGTAAGAAAAAATACAAATAAATAAAATTAATCCTGATTTCAACCAAGTATTGAAAGAAAAACAAAACCAAAAAACGATAAGTGAAAGGTAATTATACAGTTTGGAGAAGAAATAAATTATATAAAAGAAAGATACTTCAAAGGATCAATTTAACCCAAAGATGGTCCTTTGAAAAAAACAAGTAAAATGGATAAAGCTTTAGCTACTTTTAGAATAATGTAAAAGGAAAAAAAAAATGATCAAATGAATCAAAAATAAAGAGAAGTTGGGAGAAATTTAAAGGATTATAAAAGATAACTATGAACATGTATATGCTAAAAAGCTTAATAAGCTTGAACAGAGATGGACTGATTCTTAGAATTATACAGCTTTCTAAGATCCAATAGGAAAGTAGCTGAACACCTGAATATACCAATGACAAGCAAGGACATGGAAATAATAATCAAAACTCACAAAAATTTAAACTAAAGACCAAATGACTTTATAAATGAGTTCCATCAAACCTTAAAAAATGAGAAAATGCCTCCCAGGCTCACTGCTTTTAAAAATGGAATAAAAGGGCCCTCCCTTGTGGCACAGCGGGTTAAAGCACAGCACTAAGAAGCTAAAGCCACTTCCGCATGAGTTCGATTCCTGCCTGCCCCGGAAGTGACCACCTGTCATGGCAGACCTCTCCTAACCCGACCGCTGCTCCCCTTAGCAGTTTACTTCGTAGATCTGCCTGTTCTGCTCCCCGCTCAGTCTCTGGTGAAGCCTTTCACCGCCCCTGAGCCTCTGGCCTGTATCCCAGTTCTGTATGCACAAATAAATAAATAAATCTTAAAAAAAAAATGGAGAAAGGGAATACTTCCTAAACATATTTTGAGGGAATATTTCCTAAACATATTGACTTAGTACAAAATTGAGACAAAGAAAACTCTCACACACACACACACACAAAACTACAGATAATTTCCCCAATGAAATACAGCAAAAATCCTAAATAAACCTTAGCAAACTGAATTTAAAATGCAGTAAGAGGATTATGAACCATTTCTTAGTGGGATTTATAGCATGAATACAGTGATGGATCAACACTCAAAAGTCAATCAGTGCAAATATATCAGTAAAAGAGAAGATATATATATATATCTATTGAGATGTATATATATATATATATATACATCTCAATAGATGCCAGGAAAGTATTTGAAAAGATTCAAAATCTGTTTGTGACAAAATCTTTTGAAAATGGGATAAATCGATCATAGCTCAACATAAAAAAAAAATTAAAAAACTTGAGAAATTCACAGCTATCATCTTAATGGTGAAAACTGAAAACCTTTCCATTAAGTATGATTTAAGATAAGGATAGCTGCTTCCACCACTACTACTCAAGACAGCTCAGGAAGTTATAGCTTAAGGAAAGAAGCAAGAAAATATTAAAGGAGTCCAGACTGAGAAAGTAGAAGCAAGCATTATGTTAAAATCCCATGATGATGTGCTTAGAGAAGTCTAATGAAGAAGTAATGGAAACAAATCCACTCAGAAAAGTGGCAGATTATAAAATCAATGCACAAAATCAATTGTTTTCTTACATGCAACCAATGAAATGAAGACATTTAGATGATGATTCCATTAATAACTACACATAAATAATTAAATATATAGGTGTTAAGAAAAGAGGCAAATAACATATAAATGAAAACTATGTTATTGTTAAATATAACAAGACACAAAAGAATCGGAAGATATTCTTTGCTCATAGATTGGAAGGAACTAACATTCTGGAAATGACCATCCTATCAATAGTAGTATACAGAGTCAATGCAAATCCTATTAAGATTCCAATGGCATTCTTCAATGTTTAATAGACTTTACTTAAATTTAAAAGAAACCACAAAAGACCCTAAAAAGTCAAAACAATCCTGACAAAAAATAGAGGAAGAACATTTATATCAAGTTACATCAAGTTGATAGATGTGAAATTATATCTCAGATGTCAAATTAAGCTACTATAATAGCTTTGTCAAATTGTAATCAAAACTATGAAGTACTGGAATAAAAACACACACAGGTAAAATGAGTAGATTTGAGAACCCAGTGATAATGTTCAACACTGGACCCAACAATATACAATGAAGAAGAGTCTCTTTAATTAATAAACTCTGTTGGGAAAACTAGACAATACTAGAATACCATGTCACACCATAAACATAACACAGGTGGATAAAATGATTGAATATTATGCTTAAAACCATAAAATACATAGAAAAAAAAATACAAAGGCAAAACACTTAGCATAAACATCAATGATTTATCTATGGGTTAATCTCCAACATCAGAGATAAAAGAATACAAGCAACCAAGACTACATCAAGCTAAAAAACTTTTGTATAGTAAAAGAAATTATAACTAAAATGAAGCCCCACTGAATGGGAGAAAATAATTGTATAAGGAACTGACCCCCTACACACTTACAAATAACTCATACAACTAAACAAAAACAACCCAATCAAAAACTGGGCAGAAGAACTATATAGGCACTTCACCAATGAAGACATTGTTCCACCAGACATGAAACAAATGCTCATTATTATTCATCATCATGGAATTGCAAATCAATGAAGTACCATTAATGAAATACCATCTCACATCTGTAGTAGTCATATCAAAAGTCCAGCAACAACAAGTGTAGGTGAGTGTGTGAAGAGAAACCTGTGCACTGTTCAATAGAATTTAGAATGGCCCATACCTTATGGAAAATACCATTCAAGTTTCTTTATATTTTGAAAAAAAATACATTTATAAATAGATGATGAAGAAATTCAACTTTTACCTACCAGTGTAGGTTGAAAAACACTAACTCAAGGGATATTAGCACTCCTATATTTATAACAGCACTACTTATAATAGCTAACATATGAAAACAAGTACCCAAAGACACAAGACTGGACTAGGAAAATGAGGTTTGTATACACAAAGGAATTCTGTTCACTTAAATAAAAAAAGATAAATTCTTGCCATTTGTGACAAGAATGGGCCTCAAGTGATAATAGTCAGCAAAATAAGCGCAAAGAAGCAAGACAAATATTAGATGATTTCATATTTATGTGGATTATAGAGAACCAAAAATAAATTAATTAATTAAAAGGTGGGACAGAGAAAACAACAACAGTAAAACCTGTAAGTATGTCCATAGAATTGAGGTTACCAAAGGTGAAGACAGAGAGCAAAGTGAGTAGGGTTACAATGGACCATGGTGTAGGACTGTGGTGGCCTACAGTGATTGTGGTACTATGAAATGCATCAGAAGAATGGGGTATATGCCTCTGAATCATATGTAGATTTATAAGCTAATGCCACTTCAATTACATTAAAAACATAGGAACCAAGGGAATGAAATTTGAAATTGAAGAAGTGCAATTTTAAGACATTTCATTAAAACAAAATATGTAGGATTAATATATCTCTAGGTACAGAAGACAATAGGCTTTTCTAGACAAAAAATATTTATTTCATATTATCTCAATATAGGGCATTATTGGAAAGTTGTATTGTCTGGTTCTTATGTTGTACTTCGGAAATAGCAATAATAAAATATGAACCTATACATATTGTTTAATTGATAGATCAATGTATGCTATGTTAAATAATGCAAAAATGTAAAATATATATTTTAACATAGCTGTTTTGTAGATTTAATGCATGATTATATGTGAAATGCTTTTGCTGTAATAATTCCACAGTGATTTTCAACTTGGGGTGGTGATTTTCTCTCAGAGCACACTTGGAAATATCTAGAGATGATCCATTTTGGGTTGTTACAATTGGAAGTGGTTTCTACCAGCTTCTAGTGGGTATAAGTGAGGGATATTTCTAACCATCCTACAACATATAGGACAGCTAGCCATCCCAAATAGATTTTTGTATTAAAATGTCATTAGTGCCTACATCAAGAAACTCTGTAGTAGGAAAAGGTGAAATTTTCTGCCAGGATATATCAATGAAAATTTTGATCTATCAAATAAAGCATAAAAGGTTAGTTGACTGAGATGTTATAATCAGATATGATACTGGATAAAAACATGGAAAATATCCCAGTACATTCTATCAGTATTTTGGTAGAAGCAACAGTTTTATTTATGATAATCTAGAAACTTACAGAGTCTCCAGAAGAGCCAGATTGAGTCAAGAAAAAAAAAAAAAAAGCAGCAAATCATGATGAATCCAGGAAAACAAAAAATAAAAACACCTGAAAACCAATATCCAGCCATGCAAAAATCTGCTATGGACTACTGCTTAGTATCTCTGACACTAGCTACTAAAACCAATGCATTTTCTGCAGATAGATTTGAAGATTGGTTTCCTTTTTCTTGTGCTTGGCAGATGATTTTTTTTTTCTCCAAAAGATGCTTATATCCTTAAAACTTCTTATGGCTTGTTGGATTAACAGAACAGAGGCAATATGAGAACTCTAGATTTCAATTTGGATTTTCTATCAATTCCATTGATCTGGAATCCAATCCATTTATCTGCCTTCATAATGAAAAGCAGTCTCAAGTCCTTTTGTACTTACTTAGTGTTCTAAAGTAAAGGCAATTTGTTGTTGTTCTTCTTCTTCTTTTAATATTCATTTATTTTATTTATACATACAGAACTGAACTGGGTACAAGCCAGAGGTGCAGGGGCAGTGAGGGGATTCACCAGAGACAGAGTGGGGAGCAGAACAGGCAGACTGACGAAGTACACTTCTGAGGGGAGCAGTGAGCAAGACAGGAGAGGTCTGCTGCACCATGTAGATCACCTCTGGGGAGGGCAGGGATCGAACTCATGCTGAAGTGGCTTTAGTTTGCTAGTGCGCCGCCAGGGAGGGCCTTTTTTTTTTTTTTTTT
>NW_004567113.1:5788218-5794604 GCF_000260355.1 Condylura cristata
CGGAAGCGGCTTTAGATTCTCAGTGCTGTGCTTTAACCCGCTGCGCCACCAGGGAGGGCCGTGAAGGACATTTTTAATTTAAGTTGCAACTCATAGTTTGAATCCATAGATCTTTCCTCACTGTACTATTCCACTAAATTTTAGTTACTATTGTGGCATGACTCAGGCAATATACCCATTTGCCTTAATAATTAGGGTTAGTCATTTTAATGATCATTTTAATAATTTGAATTTCCCATTCATGCATGGAAGGAGGACTTTATTTTGACTAATGTATCTAGTAGGTATGCCTTTCCAGATGAACATGTTGTCATGCTCCAGTACTTCGGAATGTGGTCTTATTTATAATCAGGGTGCTTACAAAGGAAAAAATTAAAATGAGATCATTGGGGTTGGTTCTAATCAATGATTGGTGACCTTATAAAAAGGGAAATTTGGATATAAAAATATACATGTATTAATGCAGGATGACTTGAAGACATGAAAGGAGATGATGTTCAGGAAATTTTATCAGTGAATTTGCAAGTCAAGAAATGCTACATTTTGTAAGCACCTGATAGTAGAAGCTTCAAGGAAGGAATTTCCTTCTAAAGTTTTAGAGAGGATATGGCTTGACTCATATTAATTTCAGATTTTTGGTCTCCAGAACAGTAAGATAATACATTTCTATTGTTTGAAGCAAACCAGTTTTGGTAATTTGTTTTAGCAGTCCTAGGAAACTAACACTTGAGACCTTCGCTAAAGTCCAAGGCCACTAAAACTACAGAGCCTATGATCATGAAAATGCAAAGTCTGTGTCACTGACCTATAATAAAAAAATTGAAAGGGAAATAAATTGAAACTACTCTTGAGAAATCTATAAAGTACATGAGAACAGAAATATATTCTTATTCACAAGTTAATCTTCCAAAGTTATAATAGTACCTGTGCAGGTGAAATGTTCAATACTTATACTAATTTAAAAATTAGAAAAAAGAAGCTAGTAAGTTATGAATTTTATTTTAACTTTAGGGACTTGTGAGTTGACCATATTTATTCATATATGGAAGAAGATTATTTAGTGACAGAAATTATAGAATAAACAACAAAATATAACCAGTACCTATTATTTATAAATTACATGACCATATATGTAGACAATGCAAAAGATGCCACTTCAAAGTGGCAGATTACAAAATCAATAAAAGAGTTTAGTTGTTTTCTAATATGCAAGCAGTGAGTGAGTAGAAGAAGAAATTAAGAGAAAAGTCCCATTTACAATAACACTAGAAACAGAGTTAACAAAGAAGGTGATGGATCCATAAAAATAAAATTATAAGATAATGTTAAACAAGTAGCAGTTACTAAGAAATGGAAGAAACAGAGGCATGAAAAGACATGGCTCATGAATTAGAAGAATTATCATTGTTTAAAAATAGCCATACGACAAATATAGATGGTCAATGAAATCCTTATCAGTTTTAATGACATTCTTCAAAGAGATTAATCAAACAGGCTCAATATTCATATGGAACCACAAAAAGGCAAAATAGCAAAACAATTGTGTCAAAAATAGAGGAACAATTGTGGTATCACACTACTGGTCTTCAGATTATACTTCCAAAATTAGAATAATCAAAACAGCATGGTACAGAATAGAAACAGAAAAAAAAAAAAAAAAAAAGAACAGAATACAGAGCCCAGAAATAAACCCACACTTCTATGGAAAATTAATCTACAACAATGAAGACTATACTTAAGAGCCAGGAAAGTCCCTTCAATAAATGGCATAATGATTCTTAACTAACCACAACAACAACAAAAAAAGGATACTCCCCACAAAAAAAGGGGGTAGAAGAGTTGGATAGGCACTCCTCTAAAGAAGACATATAGATGGGCAATAAGTTTCAGAAAAGAAAATGCTCATTATCATTTATAATTAGGAAAACGCAATCAAAGTTTCAATGAGATACTATCTGATACATATGAGAATGGACCATATCAGAAAGAACAGAAACAACAAAGTGTTCATAAGGATATGGAGAAAAAATAACACTTTTTCAGTGTTTGTGGGAATATACATGAATTCAGCCCCTCTGGAAAACAGTATGTAGGTTTTTCAGAGCATTAAAAATGAATCAACCATATGCTCGAGAAATTCAACTCTTAGTTATAATCCAAAAATAAAATAATATATATATTATTTGGAAGTACACATGCACTCCTAAGTTTATTGTGTGACTATTTAAAATAGCTAAGCTGTGGAAATAACCTCATTGCCCAAATATGATTGATGAGCGGATCAGGAAAATGAAGTATGTAACACAGTTGAGTACTGCTCAGCTTTGTAAATAAAAATAAATAAATAAAAATAAAAAATTCTAGTCATTTTGGGTAACATGAATTAAGCCTTAGGTGGTTATGCTACATGAGGTAAGTCAGAAAGAGAAAGCGAAATCTGAATAGTGTCAATTATAGAGTACCCAAAAAAGGGTCATCTATAGCTAATCTAATAACAAACTGCAGAACTTGTCTGTAGAACTGAGGATCCAGAGAGGACAAGGAGTGAAGTGAGGATACGGTGGCGACCGATCTGTATGGACTGTGGTGGTGCATGTGGTATAGTATCACCTGACACAGGGGATCCTGTGCTTCTAAAACACAAATTTATAAGCCAATTTATCTCCATTAAAATAAAGACACAGACCTTTGTAGTGTCGTAGACAAAATGAGGTAAAACCAAAATTCAGGAAAATGAGTTAGCTTCATAAGTTAGCTTCTTCCTTTGAAGTATGAAGGGAAAGAACAATGACAGTTGACATACAAAAATTTGGAGTAAAAAATGTGGAAATTGCAAGAGTTCATACATGTTAGATTCTACTATCCTTATGAAGCAGTGAGCTGGCAGCTTAAGGAGAATAACTGAGCATAGTGAAGGCATAGGACTTTAGAAATATGGGAAAGATTTGGAAAAGTCATTAAGGGGAATGAGAAAGGTTTGTTCATTACTATTAAGTAAAAGGATTGCTGAACAGAAGGGAGGATCATTTGAGGTTGAAAATTAAATTTGTAATGGAGACAAAAAAAAAGTTCAGTTATGTGATTTTCCTTAACAGCATTTGGCAACCTGGAAGCTAAAGTAGAGCAAATAGATGTTAAAGTTGGAGACTGGGGAGACAGGTGAGGCAGTTGGTCTAGGGGGTGATGGATGATGAAGTGCTACCAAGAGTATATTTGAAATGATGGATCATGAGTAACTGTGAAAAAAAAAAAAACGGAAGGGCTGCCAGGAGGGACTGATGGAGTCAGAGGACTAAAGGTTGTTAGCATAGGTTTCCATAAGGTGCAACAGTAGGTTTATGGGTGTAAAGGATTGAAAGATGAGAGAGTCAGGTGTTGTGGTTAGATGGAGAATTTAAGTGTTCCAGTTTCTTAGGTATAGCATTTATCATTATCAACAAACCTTTACTAAATAGGAAATGAGCACACAGTTTCACATTTCTAGGTCAGAGATTCTATTCCTATTGCTTACCTTGATGGAAAACAAAAGTAGTGACTATCATTTAGGTTAAGAAACAGAACACTTTATTAAAGTTTCAAAATTAGTGAAAAGTAATTTTAAATTTGTTTGTTTATGTGGCTGAAGAGCTTTGTTTACCTGTGGCCAAAAATTCTTTTTCCCTAATTTCACTCTTCCAAATACCAGTGTTTCTTTACACCTGCTAGTTGATAATGTATTTGATTTCTATAGATTTTCCATATATTGTCCCAAAGAGAATATCTTTCCTCTTCATAAAACAACATAACCTGTCTCCTAGCTGCTGATATTTCTAAACTATGTATAAATTGTCTTTCAGACTGATTTCATTCCTAATACATATTTAATCATCCCTATAGTCTGAATATCTTATATTTTCCTTAGTGTTCTTAAGTAAGTTGCATATGTCTGTAAATTGGCCTATTTCTAAAATTGAAACACAACTGGCTTCAGCTCTTTAACAAATTAAAAAATATTTTATTAGGAAATTTTACCCAGCAAAATCTAAGCAAATATTGTAGTTACATATCTTAATAAGTAGCATTGTGCCTGGGAAATAATTCAGGTGCTAGAAAGTATTAATTGCATGTCTAACCAAACTTAAAGCTTAAAATTTCTTGGCACAAAGGTAAAAGGTTAGTAGAATTAGGTTTGAATAGAAAACCTAGTGTAAGATATTTGAAGGATTTTATAGTCATCAACTTAATTCTAGAATATATTCATTTACCCAGTCGTGGCTAGTACCAGGTGAATTTAAATTTAATCTGCCTGTTTTAGCCTAAGTAATACTGCCCACTTGAACCACTTATAAACTTCCCCCTTGAATTTCTGTATATCTCTGCTGTGCAGAGCCTGGAAATTATTTAGGATACTTTGGGAATATCCAAAAGAGAGAGATAAAGAGTCAATAGAAAAGGAAAATACATGGATAAAAACAAAAAATCTTGAGTTATGTAGTCTAGAAAAATTAAAACTGAAATGAACCAAGTTCACAATCTATAAATAATACCTCTTGGGTAACAATATAATGAAAGAAGGGAATTATTCACAGTCTCAGAAGACATGAGGACAAGAGCAATGACTGGAAGCTAAAGAAAGCAAAAGATAGGTTATATAATGGGAACAGAATTTGAAAGGTGTCCTATTCCTGTTAGGTCAGTATAAATAAAGCTCTCTTTGCTTTATCACATAATAATTACTTGAGTGTTTAAAGAGATTCCAAAAAAATTGCTTTCTTAAGTGATAAAAATTTTCACAGCAATGTTAAAATTTCTCAAAGCACTTTAACCTGAAAATCAACCAGTAGAACAGCTCTCATTTGCAACTGAAAATATAAAACAAATGAAATCACTCAAACAAACAAAAAAGAATCTTTTGTAATATGAGAGATAGAAGCTAGTTTTAAACTCATATTGAAAATATAGCATGCAGGTCATTGATGCACTGCTATATGAAAGCTAAAATCACAGCATTTAGAAGATGTTTGAAAAAAAAATGAAATTTGCTATATACTATATAGGGAAGGTCTATGAAATGGAAAATATAGTGCTGAAGTTAGGAAATTTTTTTTTTCAGAGTGATGTGTAATTGAATGTCTCAGGACTTACTGTATAGCCTTGCATTTATGCTTCTTCAATGCAATACAAATTTTCCCCTCTTTTTAAAGTCCCTCTTGTGCTAGTTCTCATATATAGAAGTCTTACCTTAGTACGTGTTTTCCATAGATGAAAACAGTAAAAAAAAAAAAAGAGTATTTCTATTTTTCTGTCACAGAGAAGCCATAAAAATAACATTCAGCATTAATTTTGCAGCAGCTATAAGATCTGCAATAGAACCAAGAGCAGCAGGAAAGGACAACGCCAGGAGCCTTCTCCGGGATTCTCCAACAGGCTGGGTATGTGTGAGATCACTTCTGCATTTACTGTAAGTTAGTATTCTTTGGGTTTTACATGGTATTTGGTATACTATTTCGGTGTCTTGGAATGTTCTAAATATTTTCCTAATAAAGGAATGGCAATTCCTTATAATTTTATGTCATTTTGGCTTATGAAAGATTTCATAGAAATAGAAAACCTATGCCTCCATTGCAAAACAGGGACATGTGAATAATAATATTGTTGACTATTAAGTTCCATGGCATAATGCTTAGAACATGCTCCACCTGCTAGATGGTACTGTTAGGTTGTTACCTTTGGAATCAGTGTGCTGGAAAAAGGTTTGAGGGATATGGAATGGATTTTCATAAGCAATGGGTATTCATGGTAATGAGGCCTTCATTTTTTATTCTGGAAGCAAATCATTGCTCTGTGGAAATCTCTACAAAAATTGTATCAGAATCCAAATCAGAATATTGTTCTTCTAAATAATACAAAATAAGGTAAGATTTCATATGGAAGATGCATGCTTGTCAATCATACTTAATTTTGATAATATATAAATCAATATATCTATTAAGATCAACATTAATGTTCCTAAGCGGTGAATACTCTGCTTACAAATTAATAGTGAAATAACACAAGTTTATGTTAAACACATGGACTATTTTATTCAAATAAAGCTGTGAAACTTCAAACTTGGTATTCCATAAAAACCAGGAGATATCATTTCAAGCATCATTTAAAGGAATTTTCGATTGAGATGGATGCCTCTGTCCAAGGTCAGTCACTTTCTTGATCTGTGACAATCCAATTATGTAGCTTTTGCTTGAGTTATCATTTTGTAGTCTTTGCATCATCATCCTCATGCACCAGAAACAAGTACCCTAGTGAGATGAAGAAAGGAACTGTTTCTGAATTCTCTGAAAATTATTGCTCTTAAAAAAATAAATTTAATAATAATAATAATAATGCATACATACATACATACATAC
>NW_004567113.1:5795379-5802909 GCF_000260355.1 Condylura cristata
CAGTGGTGCCCCCTGGAGGGGTTTGCAGGTAGGAAATAGAGGCTCCCAGGAGAATATTATAAGTGGAGTGAAGTACCCTTAGGTACATTTTGTACCTAAGGGAGCTTCACAGGAGAGGAAACTCTGGGCATGTGAAGGAAGAGGCTGCACATACGTATGCAAGAAAGAAGCTGTGAAGATGCACATGGGAGAGAAGCTCTGGGGAGTTGCTTGAGGGAGGCCTAGCTGAGCCCTCAGCATCGCAGTGTCTTGATGGCTGGGCAAGGCCCCCGAGAACTTCCAAGAAGGCTGGTGGAGCTGACTTTGTGGGCATGGACTACATGGCAGAGGCCATCGAATATGGCCTTGTCCAAGCAGTCATTTTGGAAAAATTATGTTAGGCCTGGTGGAGAGAAAGGGAGATGCCAAGAAACAGACACTTTGTCAAAGTGTGGCTGGAGAAAAAGGGAGACCCAAGAAACAGGCATCTTGCTGAAGCATGGCCTGTAAAGAAAGGGAGACCCGGAGCCAGGCTAAAATGAGTGAGTATGGCTGTCTGTCAGGACTTTGGCCACGATAGCTGTTGTCTTGATTATGGTATGGCTTGTTTGGTGCTGTACTGGCACATTTGATAGCCCAACGAGCATCTCTGTTGTGCCCTTTGCTGTGTTTGTGAATCAGATCCTGGCCTAGAGTCTGGCTACAGCATGTCTACAGTGGCCGGAAGATGCTGTAATTAAACAGTCTTTGTGCAGAAGTGGGCAGTACTGGACATGACTTTGGGTAAAGTAACAGCCATGATTGGCCTCAGTAACTCTTGTTTTTACTGCTTTGTTAAGTACATTCCTTTGCTATTACTTTCTAAGCCTAAGCAGTCTTGCAAATATGTGTATGTGTGAAGAACCCAGACAGGTAAAGTATTTGGGCAACAGGGCCTTGGTCAGTTTAGTGTCCCCTCCTACCCTGTATTGATAATAGTTTCCAGATACAAAGATTTCCTGGAAATCAGACTAGAATCTCATGATAAAAATTAGTTTATTATATGAAAGATAATTTAGAATATAAAACCAAATCTCTACTTAGAGGTAGCCTCAGTCAAATAAACAAAGATACACTAATTATTAGCCAATATTGAATATGGATATCAGCAAATGTTATCAGATATAAGGAAACTCTAATGGAACAGGCTCCAAATATAAAGTAGTCATTGGAGATTTATTTTAGATAGTAAGTGGATAAATAAGTTCATATAACTGCATAATTTGCTTCTTGGAAAGTAAACTAGAGATTTCTTCAGATAATATGAGGGGATGTTCAGGAAGACTTCATCACAACTTTGTTTGTGGTATAGGCAATCACACTTTCTCTAGCTTTGAAGGGAAGAGAGCTAAATGACTAATTAGGCACCTGGCAAAATGAATAAATGGTAAAAAATAGTGATGAGCAAAAGAGCTGACAAAAGTAAAAGTCAAAAGCATCATGAAATTTTTCAAGTTGAAATGCATGAATATAAAATAATACTTTACAGATGTAGATCCTTAACCTAGTACAATTTAAAGTATTTCTGATAAATATTAGTTATATTTCTTAGGAATGGGAGAGGCATAAGAATGATAAACAATAAATGGTAAAGGAATACATTATCAAGGAAATAGATAGGGTAGGAAATTATATGGACAAATGGCAGTTATGTTTTAAGATTTGAGTGAAAGTAACAACTCAATGTGCAACATGTGAGAATCAGAAGAAAGGGGAGAAAATTGAGGTACAACATTCATTAAATTAGTATCTACCCAATAATTATGTAAAGTTTCAATATAATAATCTAGAATTGTAGCAGTATGCCAAAAACATCACTACAATAAAAAAAAAAAAACTTAGGAAATGAAAATGCTGAAATTAGTTTGAGATTTTTTTTTTTATTTATTCATTCATACAGAACTGGGGTACAGGCCAGAGATGCGGAGGGTGAGAGGATTCACCAGAGACAGAGTGGGGTGCAGAACAGGCAGATCGACGAAGTACACTGCTGAGGGGAGCAGCGGGCAGGTCAGGAGAGGTCTGCCACGCCATGTGGTCTCCTCCGGGGGCAGGCGGGAATCGAACTCATGAGGAAGTGGCTTAAGCTTCTTGTGCAGTGCTTTAACCCGCTGCGCCACCAGGGAGGGCCTAGTTTGAGATTTTAAGAATATACTGGACAGTTTTTGGACATCTTCCCAACCTTCAATGACACCATTTCTTTGTTAACTGACACTTCATTCTGCCCTTTCTCCACCACATTTGTCTCATAACGTGGAGTAAGATGCTGGCAGTCAAACCACGGAACCTTTGGTCAATCGCAATGGAGTTCCCATGAAGTGGGAAAAGACAAAGCAATATTTGCTATTAAGAAAACATTACTGGCCCTCCCTGGTGGCGCAGCGGGTTAAAGCACAGCACTGGGAATCTAAAGCCGCTTCCGCATGAGTTCGATTCCCGCCTGCCCCGGAGGTGACCACATGGCGTGGCAGACCTCCCCTGACCCGCCCGCTGCTCCCCTCAGCAGTGTACTTCGTCGATCTGCCTGTTCTGTTCCCCACTCTGTCTCTGGTGAAGCCTCTCACCGCCCCTGAGTCTCTGGCCTGTTCCCCAGTTCTGTATGCACAAATAAGTAAATCTTAAAAAAAAAAAAAAAAAAGAAGAAGAAGAAACCGTTACTGCTGCCCACAGTCAGGTTAACAAGGGAACATGTGCTGTAGTTCAGGGAGGAAAAATAGGAAGACCATTGTTTTGTTCTTTGTTTTAGGTGGTTCCAGGATAAATTTTTTCGCCAAATTCTGGCCTTCCAATACATTCTACACTTAAAAATGTCTTTAGATATTGAACTGACTTCTGTAATTTTCAATCTAATGAATAATTATGGCAAGATCTGAACAGGTATAATATGGACTTCCAGTACTCACCAACACTGTATATTTTCTTCTATCCTCCAAATTGTAACCCTTATAACCCTCAATTCTAAATGTCTGAAACTAGAATCTTAGTTTTTGTTCCTACACTTCCTCTGTTTCTGAGTTTTTTTGTTTGTTTGTTTGTTTTTTTAAGCAAATGACCACTGAAGTGACAGGAAATATCTAAATGCTTTCAGAGGCAGGGATAAAAAAATAAGTAAGAACTTTCTGGGACATTAAATTGAAAATAGAGTGGATTTGGATTTAAGAATAAACTCTATAACCACTATGGAAAGCTGTTTGGAGGTTTCTCAAACTGCTAAAATTAAATAACATTTATTCAAAAGGACACCTCTACCTCCCATGTTTATTTGTATATTGCCAGTCTATTTACAATAGGGAAGACATGGAATGCCCAAAAATAGATGACTAGATGACTATATTCAAAAGATTGGTGTGTGTGTGTGTGTGTGTGTGTGAATATTACTTGGCGATAAAAAAAGATAAATTGATGTCTTTTGCAGCAATATGGATACAGCTAGCTAGTTAGGATCACACTTAGTGAAATAAGCTGGAAATAAAAAAGGAAAATACCAGATGATGGCTTAAGTCATAGCAGGAGTGCAAGGGATCCGGGGGAGGGGGGGGAACTAATTGTAAAAAAAGTAAAAACAAAAACAACAAACAACTATAAACCAGAGACATTTTACAGGGTTGAGAGTGGAATAGGATCAAAATTGGGGTGGGAATAGCTCACGGCACTATGGTGATGGTACAGGTGAATTAGTGGTGGGAAGTCCATAGGGATTACAACAGAGATGAAAACATATAAAAATGAAGAATGATGTAAAAAAATAAATACTATTTTTAAAAGATAAACTCAAGTGCTATGTGCTACAATTGTGAGCAAGGTGACACTTTTTTATCAGGGTCTCCTTTCTCATGCATTTATTGGTTTTAGGCTAATAACAAAGAAAATCAGGATAACTGTTATGCTACAACAGTTAGTAAACACCTTTTCAAAGGATAGCCTTTTTCAGGGACCTGATTGCGTGAATTGGCTATGCCAAAAGAAGTTAAAATGATTCAAAGCCATCACTGGGCCCCAAAGCGATCCAAGGCGTGTTTGGGGATAACATGTCACACACTGGACTCAGAGGAGGAGTGGAGGGGTGGTTTCTAGAAGGAAAATCAGAATGCACAAAAATTATGTTAAAATGTGACTAACATCACATTTAGGAAAACCTCATCTCAGTTACCAAAGAACGAAAACCCAGTTCAAATTTAAAATTTGTATTGGTCTATATAATTATACCACAGAAAATATTCTATTACCTGTAAAAATTATCAAGGGAAGAAAAATAACAGGATCGTAAAGAATAACAGTGGTTGTTGTTCTTGTTATTTCCAGGAATTAGTGTGCAAAGTCCTAGAATATATTAAACTACTCTTTTCGTTTTGGATGACAGAGCTCTTCTTTCTTTAATATTGAACATTGAAACATTCTTGTAGAAAAACAGGCCTAACAGTTATTTCCCCTATTGTCTGTGATAACATTTTTCAGCTTTGATATGAATCTCCCACATATCAGAATCTTCTGACTTGTTTTCATATAATTTCAGCTTTCTCTTTACTAGTCTGTGAAGAGATTTCCATTACTATGACACTTTTCAGTGTCCAAAAAAAAAAAGTTTATAAAATTGAAAACAAGCAAACAAAAGTACAAGGCATTTATTCAAGCCAAAGCTTACTTTCACTTTCATTTTAATTTTAGCTTAATCTTTTTTTTTTAATTTATATGAAGTGCTTTTTCTTATATAGTTGTTATTTTTTGGAAAATATGTGCTTTCTCCCATCACCAAATCACCCATATCATCACCATAGTCGCTTATGCTCATCTGTCATCCCTCCCCATCCCAACTCCTCCCCTGGATATCTCTCATATATGTTCACCTTGACTTTCTGCAGCCTGAACTCTTTTACAATTTTATCAAGGAAGAATCTAACTTTCAGATTTTTTTTTAACTCAAAAATGCCTGCTTTCTGCCCAAAGAACAGAAAACTCCCTAATGGCAATGATTAATGTCATTGCTGGATCTATTACTTCTTAAGTAGATAGCAAACACTCTTTTGAGTTTTCAAGTTGCTAGTTCTCTCATTAATTAGTATGTTAAATAAATATTCTGAACACATGTTCACTTTAAATTTGTATAAATCAATAATTTTAACTTTAAAAATGGATATTTGAAGTTAGATTGTTTTATCACTATTTTACTTGTTTTTCACTGATGAATAACTTTACAAATTCATCAACTAGGATTTTTGCCTTTTCATTCACCTATAATTTTTCATAACTTTAAGAATCAATGGAAATTATATTTCAAAATGCCTGCTTCCCTTCTCCTTTTAAAGTAACCAAATGAATAAAAAAATATATAAACAAATTGAGTCAGGTATCCAGACAATTAAAAATCTGCTCTAAGAAAGTGAAAACTTAACATTAAATATTGACTTCAAGATGTTTCAGTAACAAAACATTTAAAATAAACAATAAAATTTTTCTCTAAACTATTTGAAGGAGAGATAGACAACAATTTTAACACATTTCTATACTGATCTTCTATGTGTTTAATTTTATGTGTGTGAAAAAATGCATAGAAGAACAAATACAATATGCCAACTGTACTTCTAGATAAGGAGGATTTCACTTTCCAGAGAAAACCTTACATTTTAATAAGTATAAACAAAAGATATTTCTGGAATTTAGAATCACACTGTATAGGTATTCAGTATCTTCTCAAAACATCACATTATTGATTCACTTACCCAACTTAAAGAACATCTTCTTTTACACAAGAAATTTCCCTTATAATATTGTTGTTCTTTGATAAAAAAGGAATCGCACATAGTATGGTCATACAGAATACTTGTCATACTTTGAGTTTCATTTTTTAAATTTCTTCTCTGCATTTTACACTTCATTCTTAAAATATTGTTACCCATTTTTCTATGTTTTTTTTTTTTCAAGTAAGATAGTCTACAAATTTTTTTTAAGTTTCTTGCTTGCATTATGTGGATTTTGGGGGAAGAATTATGTATATTACATATATGTGTACATATGTAGCATGTTTCTACAGACATATAAGCTATGCACAAATTACATGTTCATGACTCTACAGCTGAAGCATGTAAAATTGTAGTTGAACAATTACATATGTAAATATAGGAAAATCTCAGATAAGTGTCTTGAGGAAATGGGTCAATTGGATTTGAATTTAGTTGGTCACTTGTGTATCTTGGTTATTATTTCAAACTCAGTAAGTCCTCTGTGGGATGCTTAAAGCACCTTTGTTGAATATTCACATAGGAATATTTCATGTGTTTTTAAAAAAAATACTTGACTTATGTTACTTAAAATTAATATATGTTGCCAGTAGATCTCTCCACAGGCTTTTATTTCTAACTTTTTCTTAATGAAAATGTGTAGAAAGACAGGTGCTAAATTTGCTACTATTCAAGCTTCTACCCTGTAAGTTTTTATTTAATTTGCTTTAAGTATGTTCTAGTAAATTTAAAGAGGAGTTTATTCAATTGACATGAACTGTTTATCCCTTATTAAATGACTGTTCAATCTAAAATGAGATTTATGCTTAAATTTTATAAGTTTAATTTTATCTTTATTCCAATAATTATTTGTATTTTTTTTTAACAATGTTATCCTCATTTTTTTTCAGAATGGCACTGTCTTAATGCTACTTAGCACTTAAAGTAAACCTCAATTTCATAGAGAGGATGGTTATTATAGATTTTAAAATGTATCTTATGCAAATAAATTTCTAATTACTGAGGTCATATAAAGAAGGCAATAGGACACATTTTTTACTATCTCTTGTTATTAAACATGGTATAGTCCAAATTCTGAAAATGTGAATGTGTAACTTAATGGGAACTATCTAGGTTACCTTTATAAAGAGACTTAAAGCATTCTCCTTTTTATTTTGTGTTGCAGAGATTATGTGACCACTAATTTATTAATGCTATAACATATGCTTATGTTATGGTTCAAAACACTCACTTACTATTCTAAAGTCTTCCTTAATACAAATACAAAGGGAAGGGCTTTTATTGAGGCAAATTTGTATAGAGCTGATATTAGTGTGTGAACTAGATAGGCATCTATATAGCAGATGGAATCTTTGCTTGCATTAACGAGCTCATCATATTTCATCAAACAAATTTTACTTTATTATTTTGATTTGAGAAGTCATTTTCTATATTCAGAATTTCTATATTAAATTTCCCTGTAAAATAATCACCAGAAAGTAAACTTGTTGAGAAAATAAGTCTGTACATATACTGACCTAATAATTATCAATACTAGCTCTACTTTCTGTTGCATAAAGTCTCTCAGTACCTGTATATATATTTTCTTTTTAAGTGATTGAAGAAGTAAACAATGAATAACATAATTATGCCCAAATCATTACAATCATCCTTTGGATCTGTGAAAGCAATCTATCTAAAAAGATAAAAGACAAAATAAACATAATGTGTCTTCTTCACAAATTTGGAAGGGTATACTCTGAATATATGTATAAGAAAATTTGGGTGCGAGTTAAAT
>NW_004567113.1:5803959-5822724 GCF_000260355.1 Condylura cristata
TCTATCTATCTATCTATCTATCTATCTATCTATCTATCTATCTGTCTATCTATCTATTCATTCATTCATTCATTTATGGAGAGTGAGAAGATTCACCAGAGACAGAATTGGGAGACTGGCAGATTGACCAAAGTATGCTGCTGATGGGAGCAGCAGGCAGGTCAAGAGAGGTCTGCCACACATGTGGGTCATCCCCTGGCAAGGGGTTGAACTTGTGCTTCAGTGACTATGGATAGCTTCATAGTGCTGTGCTTTAACCCATTGTACCACCAGGGAGGGCCTTGTGGCTTTTACTTTTAAAATTCATATCTACTATACATGCTGTTGATTCGATGGAATGCCCTTTCTAATTATGAAATCCCTGTTTCTATGACTTAGACTTAATTGTACATCTAAAAATAATTTCATGTCAAATTTCTGTTATATATCATCATCATTTTTTGTTAAGTTCATTCTTATTTTGTGTTTATTTTATTATACTATATCCCTGTTCTGATGTATCCTCAAGCAGGCATATATTTCATTTATGCATCACCCACATGATAAGAAAACAATGACTATATAATACTTACCTTTGCCAAATTTCAAAATATAAAATTCCTCTTCATAATAATTTCATATATATAAATAAGTGTGCTATATATGCTATGTATAATTCTATGTTCTATATATTAATATAATGTTCTATGCACTGACATATATCATGTTGCAAATCAAAAATGCATTTCTTATCAGTTACTATTTGTGTAAAAGTAGTATTTCTATAAACAAAAAATAATGCATATTCTTAGATGAATTCTAAAGCTTATTTGGTACTTTATAACATGAATTTTGTTAATTTAGTTTGGGTGGGCACATTTATCGTATGTACATATAATGTCAAATAATATGACATTGAACATTAAATTTATAGGCCAATTAGCTTGTGAACTTTTTTTTATAAAGATTTATTTATTTATGCATACAGAACTGGGGTAGAGGCCAGAGGCTCAAGGGTGGTGAGAGGCTTCACCAGAGACAGAGTGGGGAACAGAACAGACAGATCAACGAAGTACACTGCTGAGGGGAGCAGCGGGCGGGTCAGGAGAGGTCTGCCACGCCATGTGGTCAGGCGGGAATCGAACTCATGCGGAAGCGGCTTTAGACTCTCAGTGCTGTGCTTTAACCCGCTGCGCCACCAGGGAGGGCCAGCTTGTGAACTTTTTAAGAGGAGATCAAACAACCCATAAAATAAAATTGTAAGTAATTTATTGCTTATAATTACTAAAGAAATTGACCAAGAAGAATACAAATTCTCATTGATATCAATTGCTGATCTGACAAAAAGTGATATGAGTTAGAGGACATTTTTCAAATTATCTAAAAATAAAAACAGTCTAAAAATTGAGTGCAGAATTTAAATATGTGATATTTTATTTACACAATGTATTTTGGCAAGCAATGTGTCATACATAAGGTAAGGGCAATAGTTAATTGGTAGCCAACTTCCTACAATTATCACATAGAAAAACTACTGATGCCATTTTAGTTTTGCACACGTGTACACAAATACAAGTATTGACTGCTGCCCACAGTAATATCTGGAAAAGATAGGTCACCAATTTCTCCCACCAAAAAAAAAAAAAAAAAAAAAAAAAAAAAAACAATCCAAAAACTTAAAATAATTAAATTGCATCATGATTAGTGAAATAGTGAAATAATCCGGAAAAAAAAATACTGGATGGTTTCACTCATAGTAGGAGTATAAAGGACCAGGAGAGAAAACAATAATAGTGATGAACAACTATATAGCAGAGATATTTTATGGGGGTGGAGTGGGGAATGGGATCAAAAATGTTGGGTTTAGGGAAATTCACTGGACTATGGTGATGGCACATGCATGGTTTGGTGATGGGAAGCCCATGGGGATTACAACTGAGATGGAAAAAGGCACAGAATGATGTAAAAATAAACTATTATATTAAAAAATATATTTCTTTTGAATTCTTACATTTGGGCTCTATTTTGACTTAACCTGTCATAAACAGTTTGAGTCAAATGTTCTATATTGATATTTTTAGATTGCCACCTTTAGTCTGACATGCTGATAAAATTTCATTTTTGAAACACTGAATAGAAGAATAGAACATCCTGGAGTTCAACATTATTAAACATAGTACTAATGGTAAATGATGTAAATATCATATACTGTTCATGAAATTTCATCAGTGGTATTATAATGCTTCTACATGCCACAGTAAAATGAAATATATTAGTTAAGAGAGAAAAACTTGCACAAGTTAGTCATAATTATCTTTGAATCCTGGTGACCTAGGGATTAAAACATGAAACTGTCTTATGGAGCTTTGTGTGTGTGTGCATGTGTATGTGTGTGTGTATGCATTTACTCAAGACAAATGCAAAATTTGTTAAATAACAATATAATACATTCATAAAAATTGAACTTGGGAATCTGAATAATGTGATGTATAATGATAAAACAGCAAAAGAAAAGGTCAGATTATTAAAATTAAAAGTTCAGACTGATCTAGGAACTGTGACCTGTAAATTCAAAATTGAGAAAGAATTTAAGTTGAGTCTGGAGAAATAAGAGTTTGATTTAGTGGAGAATAGAGAAACTTCATTTCAGGAGAGGAAATATTGCAAAGAACGACAGATAAAATTGTTAAAAAATGTGCTGAGGCTCAAGTATAGGATCATTTGAGTAGAATTGAGAGTTCAAAATAGTAAATTCATGTGCAATAGCCTTGAAAGATAGTTGGCCAAACAAGAATACAGAGAACGAAATTCCACGCTGAAGCCAGTAACAAGATTGTTGAGTAGTCCATGATCGTGAGGCCAATAAGGGTAATATCTATACTAATAGAAGATTAAAAGCTGAAATATTAAAATCGCTCAAAATGAATGAGCTCAATAGGACTTAATTAAGGGTGAACTTATATGGAAAATTTTAAATTGATACCTGAGATATATGAAATTATGATAACTTTTAAATGATTGATAATGATAAAAGCTATTAAAAGCCCCATGAGTGATATATATTTTATAAGATATTTTACAAGATACATATTTTCACAAATTATAAAATTGTTGAATTTAGCATAGTTGTTCCTTGATTTAAGAAATCACATTATGATATTTCTTCTGAAATAAAAATACCACTTTAATAACACTAATATTGTTAGTAATTATAGAAGTACCATTTACTGTCTAGCCAGGTGGAGTCTACCATGAAAAGCACTTCCTTCATCTTATCTCATTTATTTTTTACATATATTCCAAGTGGTTATTATCCTAATTATACAGATAAAGAATGAATTAAAAATTTCAGAGCTCAGTGAGAATAATGATATAATGTTTTTTTCATCTAGTGCTCAGCTTGTTTTTGACATCTATGAAATAGTCAATAAATATATATAAAGGATGAATAAATTAATTGGTAATGATAATAGCAATGATAATGACGGCCACTTTTTGTTGTTGTTGTTAAGCTCTTGTCTTTATATGAAGCAATCGTTCATTATTTAGTCATTTATTTTTTATGGAAATAATGTTGATGTGTAGTATTATAAAGCATTGGTTATACAGAATATAGTTTAACATATTCATCTGCTACATTATGATCTCCTCACAAACACAACATTGAACCACTTAACCCAATTTTCCATCCACTTTCCTTTCTGATAAACATAATTTTAGTCTCATAGTCTATTTATGTTTGGCTTTGTTTTTCACTATTTTTCATTAAATGTCATGTATATAGCTTTGTATTTCAAAATCTATACATACTACATGATTATGCAAAAAAACTCCACCATCAAACAACTGGTCACCTTTACTCATTTTAACTTACCTCCTTTCTTCATTCTCACATTGTGATGTCAGAACAGATAGGTAATTTTTGTTTTGCTTTGTTTATTCCTTTATTTACTTCCACATGCAAATGAAATCACTTCTCTCTCCTTTGACTTAGTTCACTTAGCAAAACCTCTTCCATTCTATGTTGATGAAAATGGCAAGATTTCATTTTTTGTATATCTATACTGCATGTATACTTCATCAGTTTATCCACTAATGGTTACTTAGGTTGTATATATATCTTGACTAAATAATACTACAGTGAACTTAAGGGTTCATATATCTTCTGAATTTGTGTCTTTATATTCTTGGTATCAGTATCTGTAATTGGAACAACTATACATTATTATATAGTGGTATATAATTTTTGAGAAATCCCTATACTTTATTCCAACATGGCTTCACCAATTTATATTCCCACCAATAGGTGCAAGTATTCCCTTTCTCTATATTCTCAACAATGTGTATTAATTCTGGTATTTTTGATTAATAACCAATCTAACTGTGAAATGATATCTCATTGCCATTTTTAAAAAAAAATATTTATTTATTTATTCATACAGAACTGGGGTACAGGCCAGACATGCTCAGGGTGAGAGGATTCACCAGAGAGAGTGGGGAGCAGAACGGGCAGATGGACGAAGTACACTGCTGAGGGGAGCAGCGGGTGGGACAGGAGAGGTCTGCCATGCCATGTGGTCACCTCCGGGGTAGGCGGGGATCGAACTCATTTGGAAGTGGCTCATGCTTCTTATGCAGTGCTTTAACCCACTGTGCCACCAGGGAGGGCCCTCTCATTGCCATTTTAATTTTCATTTCCCTAATAAATGCTGATGATGGTCTTTTCATTTGTTTGTTGGCAATCTGTATATCTTTGATGAAATGTCTTTTAGATTCCTTGCCTTTAAAAAAATTTTGCTATTGTTAAGCAGTACATCTTCATATAATTTGATGAACATGTATATAAATAAGCAACTGAATTAAAGCAATTTTTAAAATGATCATACACATTGAGCATACACCCTGGACTTATTCCAGGGATGAAGCAGTGGTCCAACATATGGTATATAATTAGTTGGAGACATCACTTTTTGCCAATGAAGATGAAAATCATATGGTCACCCAAATAGAAAATAATTTGTAGGAAAAAAAAATGACAAGTTTCAGTATCCATATGTGACAAAAATTTCAATAAAATGAGTATAACAGCAATATATCTAAACATATAAAGGTCATATGTGACAAACCTACCATAATACTCAACCATGAAAAAAAAAAGTTTTCCTGCTAAAATCAGGAGTAACATGAAGATGCACACACTCATCATAACTATTCTTTTAAAGTAATACATGTCCATTTAATTGACCTGGTCCAGATATCTTAGTATCTGAATCACATTCACAAAGACTTAAAATTTTCATAATATACTATACTCTGTTCAAATTCAATTTGTATCCAAATAACCTAAAGAGGGAAATTCTTGGAATACCGATGTAACTTGATTTTCTTAGAGATTTTGAAGTTTAAGGTCATTAAGGGACAATTTACTCTTGTCAGTGAAAACAATCTGAACCACAGGATCTCAAAAAATTGTGTTCAAAGCCAAAAGTACACAAGTTACTCAGAAAGAGAAGAAGCAGCTCGTTAGGGCAAGTTCCCTTAAGTAAATAATTTTGTCACCCTGAGAAGCCTCCTTCTATATGACCAAGGTGGAACTGAACTGAATGTAAAGGGAAATCCATAGTCAGAAATTTGCTTGTAATGAATGAACACAATCAAATGTTAGACTTGATCAAGCTATTTTTGTTTTTTATTACTTTGACTGTTTGGGTCAAAACAGTCAATTTGCTATGGGAGAAAATAAATGCATAATTGTATGTAAATGTATTGAATGATATTAGAACTGATTTAAACTTGGAACAAAATAATCTTATAATTCAGAGAAAAGAAAAACAGGTGATATGCAAGGTATCTAATTCAATTTTTTTTGCTTAATTTCCATTTAATTATATTAATTTGATTATATTCCCATGACCTCCCCCCAGTATGTTAAATCCTCTACCTCTGCAAAATGATCAATTATAATTAAAAAATGGCTTATTATGGCCCTCCCTGGCACTGCTGGTTGAAGCATAGCACTGCAAGATAGCTGCAGTGCTTCAGTGCTAGTTCGATCCCCACCCCAGATGTGATCCACATGGTACAGCACATCTCTCCTGCTTCTTCCCCTGCTTCTCTCAGCAGTGTGCTTTGTCTGTCTCCTGTTCTGCCCCACTCTGTCCTTGGTGTATCCTCTCACCATCCCTGCACCTCTGGCTTGTAACTCAGTACCATATGAATAAATAAAGATATTTTTTAAATGCCTTATTATATTAAAAAGTGGCAGGATATAAAATCAAGAATCAAAGCTAGAAAGAAAATGATATCTGTGCAGATACTTCTAAGGGAAATGAGTTAAACCTTAAAATAGAAATAAGATAAAGTTTAAAAAGCCCTCTAAAAACAAGAGAAATATTTTTTATTTATATATGTTGAATTGGTATACATATTCTATATAGTTTTTTGAAGGAGTATCAGTAAGAGAATATATATAGGAAAAAGAAGAAAAGAAAATGGGATTCAAAATAAGGAAGCCACATTGTGGTAATTTTCTCTTTTACATGTTGCTATTACAGCATAAATTTTATAACTTTCTTGGGAATTAAAGTGCATAAGTTAACAATTAGTGAAGTTGATTGGAGGTTTGAGATTCATCATGATTTCTGGAATTAATTTAATTAGAAATAATTAAAACTACCTCACATAATTTGTGGAGCTTGCCATGTTATGTTCCCGCCTGCCCCCCTCTTTTTCATACAGAGTAATTTATGAACATCTGAGTAAGCCTTTCCCTAGGTTCTAAACTAAATAAAGCAAATTGGCTTTCTTGGACTGTGATTGAGAATGGAGTACAATAAGAGTTGAATACATAATGTTCCTGATCAAACAAGCTTTGGTTTTTAATTGATTTGGGGATAAGGATACAATCTTGTTTGCTGTTCCATGTCTTTGAGTAGTCTCATGGGAGAAAATCATCAAAGTGTATTTTGTAAATGTGGAATTAACAAGGCAAAACTAAAGACACTTAGGTTTGCATCATAAATTGTGGCTGTTGACTAAATTGTCTAAATAAAGGTCTAATCTGCCTTTCTGATTATCTAAAAATATTTCAATTAATATAGGATACACAGGAAAACGTTCTCATATCCTGTCTGTGAAATTAGTAAGAAAAACTAATTTGTTGATATGTATACCTGTGTGTGATTATGTGTGTGTGTATAGACACACACCTATATACATATATATGTGTGTATATATAGTACATATATATCCTGAAGAAAATAGGTTCATAATATTAAAGTTATAGTGCTGATATAATAATTTTAGGTGAATGAATGATTGATATTCATTTTACTATATTTATTCTAACATCTATTTTAAGAATAAGAACAAAAAGCTCTTGACTCATTCTGTAAGTGGGATAACATGATTTATGATAGGGAATAAGGCAATTCCTTCTGTAAGTTGGGTGAGAACACTCTTGAAATAGAGTATGATTTACAGTATTTAGATTATTCTATTTAAATCTATTTAGATTTCTGAGCTCTATGTAAAGTGGATGAATTCTGATACTAGATTTTGACTATGGAAATTTTATCAGTTTTTTGTGGAAATGTCAATATGAGTGAATGAGACTAACCAAATTCCATAGGACTGTTAATCATTTACCACTTGGGTTTTTAATTTGCTCTAAGAGAAGGATGGTGTTACTTAGAATCAGAACCAAATATTTGAGTATTTGTATTCATCTTTAAATGGAGGGTAGTTATTCCTGTTGCACCTTGGGTCCCTCAGACAAAATTGACTCAATGAGGGCAATGCTGGGTTCTTCTTGTTCTAATATAAATCACAGAATTCTGAATATCCTTAAATTTGTATTATCAGCATCATGAAATTTAAACTTCTAATATCATATAATAATTTAATTTGAATATAATTTAAGGTGTTCTTAACCATCACATCAAGTGTGGTATTTTACTATCACCAATCAGCTATAATGGAAATAAAACATAGAAACAGTTACTAGAATACTTTATTCCTTACAGCTTTTCTATATTGACTTTTTGAAATTTCTATCTGTATATAGCAACAACTTTTAACTTCATTTTTGAGTTTTGTGTTGCATCTCAATTTTGAACTCACAACTCTTTCTCTTTTCTCATTAAATACATGGAAAATAGCATCATCTGGCCCTTCCTGGTAGTGCAATGAGCTAAGACACAGCACTGCAGATGAGCCGCAGCCTCTTCAGTGTGAATTTGACCCCAGGCCCCAGAGGTGACCCACATGGCACAGCAGACCTCTCCTGACCCATCCGCTGCTTCACTCAGCAGTGTATTTCATAAATCTGCCTATTCTGCATCGGCCTCTGTCTCTGGTGAATCCTCTCATTGCCCCTGCACCTCTGGCCTGTACCCCAGTATATGCATACCTAAATAAATCTTTAAAAAATGTTTTTTTCCTGGGCCCTCCCTGGTGGCCCAGTGGGTTAAAGCACAACACTAAGAAGCTGAAGCCACTTCAGCATGAGTTTGAGCCCTGCCCCAGAGGTGACCCACATGGCACCGCAGACCTCTCCTGATCTGCCTTTCTGTTCCCCACTCTGTCTCTGGTGAATCTTCTTACCGCCCCTGCACCTCTGGCCTGTACCCTTGTTCTGTATGCATAAATAAGTCTTAAAAAAAAAAAAGTATCATCCAAACTCTAATCAAATAACTCTAACTCTGTTTTATAGCATCAATATTAAAAAAAAAGGAATTTTCTAAGGATAGTATATTTTACCTACTATTGTCTTATGTTTCTGCCACTAATAATGCTTAATAATGCTTAATACAGCAAAAGTGTATAAAAGTGCTAGCAATTTTATATAGGAGTATCATAGTTCTTTGCTTCCTAGCCCTCTTACTTCAGGAACTACTTTTGGGTTTGTGAGAATTTTCAGTCCTTTAAAAGTGTTAATTGGAAATAAAGGTACCTTAAGTTTTTTTTTTTTTTTTTTTTTTTTTTAAGATTTATTTATTTATGTATACAGAACTGGGGTATAGGCCACATATGAAGGGGTGGTTAGAGGATTCACCAGAGACAGAGTGGGGAGCAGAACAGGCAGAGCCTCAAAATACCCTGCAAAGGGAGCAGCGGGAGAGACAGGAGGAGTCTGCTGCACCATACGGGTCACCTCTGGGGCTGGGATCCATGGATCCATCTCACACTGAAGCAGCTGCAGCTAGCGAACCCGTTGTGCCAACAGGGAAGGCCCCTTAAGTTTTTTATTTTTTTTTTTTTTTTTGGTATCAACTCCAGCTCTTTTGAAAATGTTTGAACCATTCCATGGAAACTGGGCTAGGTAATTCATCCAGAGTACAGATAAAGCTAGTGAAATGTCTGTTTTTTTTTTTTTTTTGTTTGTTTGTTTGTTTGTTTGTTTGTTTTCATAAGTAAATTGTGGGAATTGGAGAATTTAGAAAGAAGTTTTTTTGGTTTGTTTGTTTTTAATTTGACACAAAATGAAGCAAAGTCTTTAACTTGAGTCTAAGAGAGAGCTATGTAGAAGTGAGTCTCCCTAGCAGCCAGGACTTCCAATACACTTGGGGGCTGAGGATTATTTTGAGAGATCATTTAGATTCTATCTATTGATCACGGTAAGAATGGCTGGAACATTTGACAAACTTTGAGTGAATTTTTTTCCACTACCATCCTCAGATCCTTTTTATCCTTTCTCCCTCACTATACCAGTTACCGTCAGAAGTGTCATTTTATTTAATAGTGCTACCTAGATCTTATAGTTTGCTTTGTTGAATTGTCTGCTTTGTAAATGTTCATCTTTGTCTTTGTAACTCTGATTAGATTTGCTAAACTTAATTACCCCAAATCCTTCTGTTTTTCTCTAAATGTCATTTCCTTTTCCCTTATGGTTGAACAGAATTCCATTGTGTGGTTATACCATATCTAATTATTCCAGTTCTCTAGAGATGGGTCACTACATTGTTGCCATGCCCTAGTTGATGTAAATAATGATGCAATAAACATAATTGAGCATAATAATTTTTAGCTGATACTTGATATTCTGAAAGATGCCTAAGATTGGGATTTCTGGGATACGTGGTAATTCCAGTTTTAGTTTTTAACATAAATTTAGTTAAATTGTCCAGAATATTTACACAAGTTTACATTCCCAACAAGAGTATAATATGGTTCCACTTCTTGTACATCCCCTCCATCATTTATTGTTGGGAGTCTATATGTCAATTTCATGGATATGTTTATTCATCTCCCTTATTAAACTTTTCATTAAAATGAACATCATAATGTTATTAAAGGTTAAAATATTCATTAAAATGCTTATTTTTCCATATATCTATTAGCCTTCTGGCCATTGTCCTTGGTAAATTATCTGTTTAGATATGCCCAGGTGTAGAGTTTTTTTTTTTTTTACTGTTATGTTAAATACTAACAGATACTAACCTTTTTTTAGACTAACCGCTGTTTATTGTGTATGTGTGAATGTTTTCCTCCAATTAATAGGGTGCCTTTTAAAAAATGTAGTTACATTTTTGTTTGCTGTGAAAATGTTTTACATTTGAAGCTTGTTCATTTTGCCTTTATTTCCCTTGTCATTGTGGTTGATGCTTCAAAAACTTCTTCACAAGTGATGTTATGAAATATATTGCTAATGTTTTCTTATACATATGTTATCATTGTAGTATATATATAGTATATCTATCTATCTATCTTTATCTTTATATATATATATATATATCTTTATCTATCTTTATCTTTATATATATATCATCCTATTATAGTTTCCCCAGCCTCAGTTGCTATAAAAGATACTCCTTTAATTCTGAGATTTTGGTGATGGTTCATTGCTCAGTGTATCTTTTCATTCTAATAACACACTGTCTTAATAATTATTAATTTATAGTAGAACAAGTCAGATAACATGAGGTCTGCATTTCTCTCATTTTTTTTCCTTAAGTTTGCTTTACTATTCAAGGTAATTCCTGATTCCATATAAATTTTAACATTTTCGTTCAATATCTGTAAAGAATGTTATTGGTATTTTAGTGCATATGGAGTTAAATTTGCATGCTACTTTTGATAGAATAGTCTTTTTCACTGTAGTGACTTTTTATTTATGTGAACAGTAATGGATTTCCATTTCTTTATGTCATAATTTATATACTTTAGTGAGCCTTGTAATTTTTATTCTACAATTCCTTGGTTAGGGTAATTACTACATATTTGATATTTTGACATATTCATGAAAGTAATTATATCCTTAATTTGTTTCACTTCTTATTCATTATTGTATATAATAAAACAACGGATATTTTATATGTTGATTTTGTAGCATGACACTGTTGTATTCATTCATTATTTCTAATAAATTTTTGAAATCTTTGGGATTTTTCTTTATGTAATTATCATATTGTCTCCAAATATTGATACTTTTAATTCTTATTTTCCATCTGGATTCCTTTTATTTCCTGTTTTTGTCTTATTGCTATATCTAAAGCCTCAAATACTAAACTGTATTGCTTTTGATAATTAAAGAAAGCTTTCAATTTTTCCAACATTAAGTTTAATATTGGTAGTAGTCTTGTGAACTAGGGCCATTATTATATTGACTTAGGTTCCTTCTACTACTATCTTGTTTGAAATATTATCAGAATGGGTACTAAATCTTATTGAATGCTTTCTCCATATCTATTGATATTATTATATCATTTTCTCATTTCCTGTGTTGATGTATTGCATTGATTTATTTATGTATATTAAACTATCCTTGCATCTGTGGGATAAATCCCACTTAAATACAATATGTATATGCTGTAGTATATTTTTTAATATACTTGCTAATATTTTGGAATATGGTAATATTGCCATCATGAAATTTACTAGGGGATATTCCCTCTTTTTGGGTATTAGAAATACATTTGAGTAAGATTGTTATAAATTTTCTTTAAGGGTTGATAGAATTCATTTTAAATATATCTGACTCTGGACCTTTGTTGTTAGGAAGATTTTTTATTGCAGTTTTAATTTACAATATCATATTATATTATATACAGATTATATAAATCATATGATTCTTTCTGATTTAGTTTGGTAAATTATATTGTTTTAGAAATTTGTTCATGTCCTCAAGGTTAGAAAATGTATCAGTATATAGCTGTTCATAGTAGTCTATTATGATGCTTGTATTTCTAAAATATTTATAGTATTTTATCTACTTTCATTTCTAATTCTATTACTATTTTCTAGTAGTTTATGTGTAATTTTACCATCTTAAATAATCAATGTGAATTTATATTTTTTATTTGGTGCTTTGATTTATTTTCCTCTTTTAAAATTTATTTTTATTTAAGGGAACAATGTCCCCTTCAGGTGTTAAGGCATTTCCTTCATAGTGCACTCACTACCAAATCATTCATAGTCCACCACAGTTGAAATAATTTTTAGACCCATCAGTTTTACTTGGAATAGCCTCATATTTTTGATCTTGTCTTCATCATCCAATTTTTTTTTCTAATTCTGCAAGATTATTTATAACTGTAACTCCACTTTGGGCAACTTCATCAATTCTGCTGAATTAAGACTTCTCTCATTTGTTGTAGTTGCTCCAGCATTTGTGATATGACCTTCTCACACTATTTTTTTTTTCAATTTTATTTATCGTAATGGATAGTTTTATTATTCTTATAAATTTACTTTATATCTCATCTACAAGTAACTTTGTATATGCCTATTTTTTAACCTTCTATCTTTATGTTTCTGGTATCTCTTAGCTATTTGTACTTGCTTATATAGCTACAGTATTACTTTTGGTTTAAATTGTAGGAGAGAAGGAACAAGGGCAGCAAGACACCAAATCAGCACCTCTAGCAACTATGGAGGATTCAGTTTTCCTGAGGTGCTGTGAATAATTGAGTTGTGTGGTAGAAATTTATAGTAATCTTCTCCATGCCAGCTCCTGGACCAAAATATCTCAAGTAGTCTTCTGTCAGTTCAACCTTTGTTCGCTGGCTGAGAAATAGATTTATTTCTGATGGAAGCTCTCATTGATAGGGGGCCACATCTAGGAATTGTTCCCTTTGTTTTTCAAGTAAGAGATTTACCCTGTGGCATTTGTTCCAATTGTTAAAATCTAGTATCTTTCAAACTCTGGTTAGTGAGAACAATCCATTGTATTATTTTTGGCCTTGGGCAATGATAAGGTAGATATTTTGTATATCACTGCTGCAAACTGCAAATAAAAACCTATGCTATGAGAAAACACAGATGTATATATAATTTATCCCTTTCCCATTGCTCTTGATGTATGTAATAGCATTCATTTTTCTATTGGGGTAGTTGTTTGTGTGTTATTGAGGTTGGGTCTGTAGAAGGGGAAAACTCAGCATCTCTGAGTTTTTTTTCTTTAAAAAAAAAAAAAAAAAGATTTATACATACAGAACTGAGGTACAGGCCAGAGATGTGGAGGGTGAGAGGATTCACCAGAGACAGAGCGGGGAGCAGAACAGGCAGATCGATGAAATACACTGCTGAGGGGAGCAGCAGGAAGGTCAGGAGAGGTCTGCCTTGCCATGTGGATCACCTCTGGGGCAGGCTGGGATCGAACTCATGCAGAAGTGACTCAAGCTTCTTAGTGCTGTGCTTTAACACGCTGCGCCACCAGGGAGGGCCCTCCAGTGCCATTTTATCACTTGTAAGTGAATTTTTAGAAGACATTTGTACAAATACTTGCTTACTGGAAACTTGTATTGCTACTTTTTATATTAAGTCTCTAGTATTATGGAAATAAAAACAAATATGCAATGTTTTTTGCTCTTTAAATTTGAAGATTTTTTTTAATTGATAGATATTAGTTTTCTTCCATGTTATGCTACAAAATGATGTATTCTTTCTAGCAACACATATACACACACTCTTTAGTGCATATTTGATCAATCCACCTATTAATTTCACATGTATGTAGTCTTCATTCAATCACTGACTTTCATCTGGTCTTCAATCTTGCCCTTGTTGTGTGCACACTGTGTGGAAAGGCTATACACAATCCCTTCTCAGCCTTTATTTCTTCCTGTTTTAAATCTGACTTTAGTACTAAATAACCCAGGGTCCTAAACGGGATCACCTTTGCTTTTTCACATCTTTCACATTTGCTCTTTTTGTGTGTGTAGTATATGAAGGATATTTTGTATTATGAAAATACATTCTTTTTTTAGCATAGAACAACTGTATATAAGCCAGAGTTGTAGGGGTAGAGGCAGAGAGGGAGCAGGACAAGTGTATTTACTGAAATATACTGCTAATGGGAGCAGTGGGTCAGAAAGGGAAAGTCTGCTGAGCATCTTCCTTCAGGAACCCATTGAAAAGGGTCAGAAATGGTCAGGAAAATAGCAAAATAAATGTACCATGTAAGTCAGTAATTCCACCCCTAGGTATCTTCCTGAAGAATACAAAGTCACTGAGCTGTCCCTGTGGCATAACGGGTTAAATCACCACATTATGAAGCTCTCAAAAGCCACTTCAGCACAAGTTTGATCCCCAGCCAGGGAGCTGATCCACATGGCATGGCAGACCTATCCTGACCTGCCCGCTGCTTCCCTTAGCAGCGTACTTTGTCAATCTGCCTGTTCTGCTCCCCGCTCTGTCTCTGGTGAATCCTCTCACCCACCGCATCTCTGACCTGTATCCCAGTTCTGTAAGCATAAATAAATAAATCTTAAAAAAAATACAAAATCACTAATATATGCACTCCAATGTTCATTGCAGCACTATTTACAACGACCAAGTTATATAAATAAATTAAATATCCATTGATGGACCTATAGATTAAAAAGATGTGCTATTGGGGCCCTCCCTGGTGGCGCAGAGGGTTAAAGCACAGCACTAAGAAGCTTAAGCCACCTCCACATGAGTTCGATTCCCGCCTGCCCCGGAGGAGATCCACATGGTGAGGCAGACCTCTTCTGACCCACCCGCTGCTCCCCTCCGCAGTGTACTTCGTGGATCTGCCTGTTCTGCTCCCCGCTTTGTCTCTGGTGAATCCTCTCACCCTCCACATCTCTGGCCTGTACCCCAGTTCTATATGAATAAATAAATAAATCTTAAAAAAAAAAAGATGTGCTATCTAAACACACTGCTCTATATTTACAGTGAATACACAGACAGTGTTGAAAAAGGTGAACTTTTGCCATTTGTTTCAACATGGATAGAACTGGTTGGGTGTATGCTAAGTGAAAAAAGTCAGAGGAAAAAAGATAAAGATCAAATGATTTCAATCACTTGTGGAAGATAATAATAAAACCCATTAGGGAATCGATAAAACTAACCCAAAATGAACCCTAGAAATATGACTGCAGAATTGACTGTATTAGATGAGGAGGCAATGTTGGGAGCAGTGGTGGTGTGGGGAATAGTGGTTTAGGTTATGGCTCTTGGATGGTGGCAGTGTGTCCTGTACCCACATTTTCTGCAGTGGCATAAACTAATGTTAGCTCAATAAGGACAAAAATATTTATAGGCATAATGTTAGAATGGAGCACAAAACAAGGGTTTTATTTTCCTTACATTTCATGGTATTCATATCAGAAGTCAAAATTATGAATGCTGTTAAAAAAGAACCAGGTTTTGCCTGGTTAATCATTACTTTTATTATTATTTATTTATTTTTCATGAAGTGTCACTGTTTTACATCTTGCAAATATTTTGATAGGATAATATTTCTTCCATCAGGTGTGTTCACTGTAGATCTCCCAACTCCAAAGCTCCCACAGTCTTCTACATTGGTCCATTTTGTTCTCTCCACCAACCCATGTTTTTACCAATCTCCCTCCCCTCTTTTGCCTCAGATACATAGTCATTTTTCACCAGCTGGTTTTCCACCTTGTCTTTACTAGATCCTTTGTTTCTCTACATTCCTTATCTATGTGACAACTTCTGGGTATCTTTCTCCTCTCCCATGTGGAATGTTTTTCTGTTTCATTCATGTTACTGTAAATGGCATGAGTTTACCATCTTTGATCACTGAGTAGTTTGTGCTATGTTTATACATCACATCTTGACCTGCTTATCTGTTTTGGGGCATGTAGGTTATTTTCCACCAGTGCTGTGATAAGCTTAGGAGTGCAGCTTTTCATTCAAGTTATGGGTAGATATCTAGAAGTGTAATTGCTGGGTCACTTGGCTGACCTATTTGTAATCCTTTGAGGAAACTCTGCACTGCTCTGCAGAGTGGATGCATCAGCCTACTTTCCCAAAAGAGGCTGAGGGTTTGTTTCCCTCTGCATCCTCACTAGCACTCATCATTGTTCTTGGTTCTTGAGCTTTTCTCTCCCTGCCCCTTTCCATGAAAGAAATATTTGCAGAATATCAAAGAATATTGTGAATAAATATTTGATGGATACTACAGGGCTATTTTTTTAAAGACTCTAAATCTTGATAACAATATGAGTCATAGGTAAAGACTGAACTAAAAGTATGGAAGCAAGTCTTAGAGGAGTAAGGTGGGATTTCCTGTGGATTGTCCCCTTATATTTTATGAAATCCGAAGTGCTAACACAATAGAGGCACTAATCATGTTTCCAAGCAGTTGACTGAAAGCTCCACAGGAAAGCTAAACTGGGAGAGCTTCCCTATCCCCGCAGTGATCATCAATCATCACTGCTAGTATCTGGTTCTGTTTGAAGACCTGCAAGAAGTCCTATCCTCCCAGCGGTTTAAGTTCCCTTTGGCCTAATAGTTCTAGCCTAATCTATAGCATTTTTTTTTTTTATTTTGGACGTAAAATAGCAGAAATATGCCTAGAAATAACCAGGGTTTGGCACAAATTTTAAGATCTAAGAAGGATGACGAATCCAAATATAGAAGAAAATTTGATTTTTTTTTTCTTAAAGTATGGAAACTTTTAGGCCTGTATGTAGTTAGAAATAGTAATTGAGCGATGAATCAATGAATAACAGGGCTGGTGGGTTTAAACAACTTGTTTTTCATTTTAATATTAAACTGTTGTTTTAAGTCCATGGCTGAATATACTCAATCTTTTAAATAGACTTTGAAAAAATCTTGCAATTATTTAGAAGAAAAAGGACAATTGATACTATAAGGAAAATGTAAATCAGGCTATTTATATCTTCCACGCAAATGACACTTTGAAATGCTATGCTTCTTCTCAATTTGGATATCTAGAAACCAACAGATGGACCTTGTGTTTGCAACCAGGCATGGATTGTGTTGTTATGGGCACTTAACTGTGTAAAGGGAGTTGCTGTTCTGCCTCTGTATCAGAGTCTTTTACTCTGCCTGTCAGCCTGTGGATATGGTCTCTGGTCTCAGAAATAAGGGACTGAAAAGTCTACAGGAGGCACAAAATTCTCATTTTTATCATGAGATTTGGCAATGAGCCTACGCAGCCTGGGATGGTTAAATGACAGCTATTTTATAGCTATACTAGTGATCTTAATCTGCCTACTTCCTCTTCATTACACTGTGCTAACATATTATCTGGGGATAAAAGCTCTGTTAAATAAATAAATGATGTAACTGCCCCATTTTTTCCAGTTATATAAATGTTCTTCTAAACTACCTTAAATTGTATATTACCTTTCATTTCCTACTGTGTAGTAGAAATTGAAGATGTTTCTGTTAATTTGAGATACAGATACAGATTTTCTAATAAATGACTATTCTAATGTTTTTGAAGTTGTACTGAACAAGTGTTTCAAAGAAGCAAAAAACACCACTCCACAGGTCTTCTTCTGACATGATTGTAATTTTCAATTTAATTTTGACTAGGGATATTAACACTCACACACACATACACACACACATATGCACACACACACTTGCAGCATGACCTTTAAATATTCAACTAGAAATTGGGACAGAAGTAACAATTTAAAGAAATGAACATTAACCTAAAACTGTCACAATGAAAAAATATTTAGCTTATGATCAACTTTGAAGAAGTTTTTCAGATAAAATTATTGTTTTTCCCCCTGAAATGTGCAATCATCTAACCACAGCAGGGACAGGCCAATGTACTATCTATCTTCCTTCTTCTCTCCTTCACTCTCATTTCTAGAAGCACAACAGCTCAAAACGCAGATGGAAGGAAAATAAGTCCTCTGACACCAGTATCTTCCCCACCGCTTTCCTATGTATCATTTCAGCCATTTCCACCAAATCAAGGGAGGATCCTTTAAACAAGATTAAATGTCAGACGGTAGAACAACTTCCAACTTAGACACAACCAGGTGCAGTAAATCGCATAAAACAACTCTTTCCACCTTCATTTTTGCCAAAGTTCCTGTTATTTTTATGTTTTACATTCTACCATAAATGATTTATGATATAATTTCACATATTGATTTATGAATCAATATTTAGTAATTATTTCACCAGCATGATCATCAATAATCAATGAAATTTGGAATTCAAAACATAGCTGATAATGTATTAAATTTATATTGTGAAGAGGGCTAGAGAACATCACCTCTTCAGAGTGCACATTTTTAGCATAATCACTTTAAGTTAAAGCAAGAACAAATGAACATAAAATAACTTTTTAGTATACCTGCTTTATATTTTTTCTAAAAATGATTAATATGTGCCATTATAGTTTATAAACTGTATTTAAGAGCTATTACTTTTTAAAGCAACTAGAATTCAGCTTCTTTTCAGTAAAAATGAATGTGTTTATATTTCTTTAGGTTAGATTATTCTGTTCCTATATATATATATATATATATATAGGCATACAGAACTGGGGTACAAGCCAGAGATGCAGGGGCAGTGAAAGGA
>NW_004567113.1:5823789-5827597 GCF_000260355.1 Condylura cristata
GGAAGTGACCAGTATGCTGTGGCAACATGCACGTGGAGAGTTGTTATCAATACTTCCAAATCATATGCAGTGTTCAAGTAAATGCAACCTTAATGAAAATATATTTTTTCTCCAATTAATTCACAATTGTAAAATTTGATCAATCCCTCTTTAGCAAGTGAGCTCTGTGGTCCCATCAATCCTGGAGTAAAGAATACACTTAATACTTGCAATTCTCAAACCTTAATCCATTTTTCTCTAGCATGGGTACATATAAAATTCCTGTCAGTTCCTCACTTTCAACTTGATAGCTTTTAGTAATAATGTACTTGTATACCTAAAGGGTACTAGGATATGATAACTGATATGAATCAATATTGAAAGTGGTATGAACTATAAACTCGAGTTGAGTGACTAATTATTATTTTAAATGATTCTTCCTTAATGATTGTTTCTTATATTTGCATAGAAGAGTAAGCAAAAATGGTGTGATTGTTTTGACTAGTTTGGATTTGTATTTAATAAAAAGGACAATAGTTGAGATGTAAAATTTTAAGTAAATTTACATTAAAGACATAATCATCTCTTCTAAGATTTTAAACTTTTCAACATACTTTCTATGTCATATCTGTCATGATTTAGATGAATCTTTGAGGTGTGAAATTTATAAAAAACAAGAATGATTATAAAAGGGCTTTAATTTACTTCAGTTAGAGAAATTTGGGATCATCTTATCATTTTCTGCATTTTTGTACAAATATGTCAGTGCAGTGATTTACAACTTAACTGTTTCATTTATTTAAATCAAAATCCACTAAAGTAAAAAAAAAAATAAAGGGATAAAATTTCAATTAGATTCAGAAAGCACAGTCTATTATTTAATTAATTTCATAATATAATCTAGTTTGTTACCCTCACCTACATAAATATATACTTTCAATCCTTTAGTTATATAATTGAAACATTTTAAAGCTTTTCATTTAAAGTTGAAAATATTGGTGCAGTTATGATAAATCCAAAATCAGTCTAGTTCTTACTAAAACAAGTAGGCATTTTGGGATTCAAATTTATATCTGAATTTTTTTTAATTTTTTTTTAAAGATTTATATATTTGTACATACAGAACTGGGGTACAGGCCAGAGGCTCAGGGTGGTGAGAGGCTTCACCAGAGACAGAGTGGGGAACAGAACAGGCAAGATCGACGAAGTACACTGCTGGGGGGAGCAGCGGGCGGGTCAGGAGAGGTCTGCCACCCCATGTGGTCACCTCCGGGGCAGGCGGGAATCGAACTCATGCGGAAGCAGCTTTAGATTCTCAGTGCAGTGCTTTAACCCGCTGCGCCACCAGGGAGGGCCCTATATCTGAAATTTTTTTTACAATGACTTTTGTCTAACTGTTATGAAAAAAGTTAAAATATAAACAACAGTAATTTTTTTAAATAAAATCATATATGCTCATTGGTTGAGAGAAGAGATTATCTGGAGCAATGAATTATGATGTAAATAACAAAACTGAATATATACATAGTAAATTAAATGACTCTCCACTTCCATTCATCTATTATCCTTGCTAATTGTTAAACATTTGTATATCTTTCTAGACATATTTTTCAAAGAAGTTAAACATAAAACATGTACATATAATTGGTGGCATACTATTTTTTTTGAAACATGCTTATTTTCTTCATTGGTTATGATAATATGCCTTCTTCAACATGTTTCAACTGTGAATACTAATGAATTATTTTTTGTGTCTCTAAACTTTTATGTCTCTAAACTTTTATTTCCTTATTAGTAAATGAAGAATTTGTCAGAGAGAAAAAATAAATCATTCCTTGATAGTTAGGAAAATTTTCACCTAGATGTGGGGTAACCATTTACTATAGATTTTGCCTGCATTTTTAAATTAATCATTAAGAGTATTCATTTTTCCTTCTCAGATTTCCTTGTTTGAATGTTACATGATATCACCATACTTACAGGTTGTTCAGGTGTCTGATGTGTTTGAGTTCTATGCATTTAATCTATGAGTAAGGTATATGTAGAGCAGTAAGTCATAACATAAAGCTATTTATTGTTCTCACTTTCATTTATATGAATTTACTAGTTAATGCAAATTAGATGTATATAAATGTAAATAAAGTCAGAATTATTACAGAATCATTTAGATTTTAAATTTAGAATAAACATTATGTATCAAAAACAACTGTCTTATAATTTTATAGTACCAATTATACAAATTTTATCATGTAATAGAGATATGAAAAAATTTAAACAGAAAAAGAGAAGCTGACGTGCAATTATCTTTTTTTTCAGATTGGGCATGTCTCTAGTTTAAAAGAAAGAGGACTCATTGGTTTATACCTCTTTGTAGAAAATGTGGTATTGTAGAAACTTAGTGTGCTGTATAAATGAAAACACAACAAAGTGATAATGTCAGTATCCACGGGTTAAAACATACAATTAATAAGATAAGAGAAAAAGCATGTAATGAACCAAAATGGAATCATAGTGTGTGTGTGCGTGTGTGTGTGTGTGTGTGTGTAGGGGGCTTATGTAATACAAAGGATGCTGCGGTTTCAAATCTCTCTTAACGACTCTAAAAACTCCATCTTTATATGTTGAAATGGTTTTTATGCAGTGTTATGGTTATTAGGATGTTGTTGCTATGGAAATGTGTGGGGACCCTCATGAATGGAATTACGACCCTTATGGGAGTCAAGCTCTGTGTTTTCTCTCCTCTGTGTAATTTGACAACCCAATTAGAAGGTGGCAGTCTATGACCTAAAAGAGATCTCTAGTTAGAGTTGGCAGTCTCATCTGAGATTTGCAATCTACAGATCTGTGAGGAAAAAAAAAAAAAAATCTTGTTATAGGCCACATGGTCTATGATTCCTTGTTACAGCAGCCAAAATTGACTAAGGCATCTTGAAATAAATTAAATTGCATGTTTTACCTATAAAACATGCAAAAACTATTTCAGCTTATTTAAGAAATCTGAATGTTTATTCTCTTTTCTTTATTTTTTGACAATATCTTGAAGTATTATACACACACACATATATATTGCATATTTCACAGGTTGTCATAAGACATTGTTAATTACTTATTATGTTGTAAAAAATAAAAGTATTTGGAGGACATTTCATCACACACTGCTAATTATATGAAATCAAAATCACTCAGATATAAGTCTTCAAATACTATAGCAAGAAGTCATGTAAATTAATGATTTGACATAGTGAATACATGAACAATTGCTTTGATTTATTTAATAAAAATAGTCAAGAAATAATGAATAATTAGTATAATCTTTTTAAAAGCCCAAATATGTGATATAGTCTTATGCTATCAAAAGTTAGGTTATGTTTTGTGGTTTTCAGATAATAGAGGATTATTTGAACTGATATTTTAACTGATAACTTTCTGATAAAATGGAGAGTGACTAATATCAAGAAGAGTGAGGAAAAAAAATAAAAAAAACAAAGAAAATAAATTATTCAAATTTGATAAGTAAAATGAACACAAAATTGAGAAAGCAAAGCAGAAATATGGGAAGTTAGGATAAAAAGAGCAGCACTGTGAAGCTATGTGCAATTACTGCAACACCAGTTTAATCACAGTGAGGGAGCTAACCCACATGGTGCAGCAGACCTCTCCTGTCTCTCCCACTGCTCCCCTCAGCAGTGTATTTCAGTCAATCCATCTGCTTTGTTCCCCACTTTGTCTCTGCTGAATCTTCTCACCCCTTGCTGTATCTCTGACCCGTACCCTAGTTCTAGTACACATAAGTAAATAGATCTTTAACAAAATAAGAAATATAAGACGT
>NW_004567113.1:5828036-5841698 GCF_000260355.1 Condylura cristata
AAATGTTTGAAAACTGTAAATCACAGTCAACTTGAAAGAAAAAAATAAGACATGAAATAATTCATTTTATTTTAAGAATATTACTGCTCTTGGATTATTAATTTATTCATACATCATGTTATAATGGTAAATTGTACTGTAGACCAGGAAAGTCAAGTACAATTCTAGAAAGTAATTTATACTTAGGTTTTTCTACTGTATACTTCTGTTTAAAAGTCAGGTGAAGGCCTCCCTGGTGGTGCAAGAGGCTAAGTCTCAGTACTAAGAAGTTTGGCAGCCACTGAAGCATGGGTTCCATCCCTGGCCAGAGAAGTAACCCTATGGTGCACCAGACCTCTCCTGTCTTGCCACTGCTCCTTTCAGCAGTGTATTTCAGTATATCTGCTTCCCACTCTGTCTCTGGTGAATCCTCCCATCCTCTCACCTCTGGCCTGCAACTCATATTTTTTTTTTTTTTAAGATAGCCAAATGAAACTGAAACTAGGAAAAATTAGACCCTTTTTTCATATATATTGAGTATCAAGATTGAGACTTTATTTTTTTCTTCTTTGATTTTTTAAAAATTCCCTTACACATTGACTTAGTATGCCATACCTTAGAGAGTTGATGAGAACATTATGAATACAAGTTCATTGAATAGTAATAGAATATCATTTAAAATTTTATTCATTACATTCAAACACGAGGTTTTTTAGAAATAATCATTAAGAGACTTATTTTCAATTTTAAATATTTCTTTGTAAAAATAAATTATTCAAAGTCATAAAATAATTAAAGATTATTAGTCTGAATTTGGAATATAGTTCACCATATATATGGTAGGGAACAAATTAATTTTCATGTTTTATCTTCAAATTTGCAGTTTATCACTGGTTCCTTCTTTCATGTAAGTTCTTATCTGCATAGTGAAAGTTTTGTAAGATCAAAAAGCCATGTAAGACAGTGTTTATTTTTTTTTATTTTATTTTGCTATAACAGGTTAGAATCAGGCAAGCTATAATCACATCTTCTCAGAGAGAGATTCACCCACTTAGATGAAAGGAATGCTGGGGTGACCTGCCTCAAATCAATTTTCATGTCAGACCTATTCCATCACAGTAATGAATGAAACATTAAAATAATATACTGCAAGTTGCTGTATATGACTCCTAACCTTTGCATTATCATCTAGCATTGAATTGTAATTATCATTATCCTCCTACTTACCTTTAAGTCTCTTTTCTAATGACTCTTTAAACCCTCTTATCCTTTGCTGCCAAGCAGCTTTCAAATTTGTTGTTTGATCAGCATCTTTATAACTTTTGAGTGTCTCAGTTCACCTCATAACTATCATTAATATGTGATTTTTCCTGAACAGGGGTAGGATTTATCAAACAAATATGCAGTGCATGAAAAAGAAAAGAAGAGCCTCCCTGGCAGCACAAGGGGTCAAGCACAATGAAGCTATCCATAGCCACTGAAGCACAATTTGATCCCTGGCCAGGTTGGTGACCCACATGGCACAGCAGAACTGTCGTCTCACCTACTGCTCCCCTCAGCAGTGTACTTCAGTCAGTCTGCCTTTTCTACCCCCACCCCCCCCCGTCTCCGTTGAATCCTCTCACTTCTCACACTTCTGGCCTATACCCCAGTGCTTGGATACATAAATATATGAATCTTTTTTTTTTTTTAAGGAAAAGGAATTTTGTTGGTTTTTCATTAATATTACATATAGAGTTTTAGGATACAGACAATCCTCCATTTCTGTTACCTAATGTTACTCACCATTCATATTCCATATTGTAGTGATTTAACTTTTTTCTAAGAGTTATTTATTTATGCATACAGAACTGGGGTACAAGCCAGAGGTGCAGGGGCGGTGAGATGATTCACCAGAGACAGAGAGGGAGGAAAAACAGATAGTTCAATGAAGAACACAGCTGAGGGGAGCAGCAGGTGGGTCAGGAAGGGTCTGCCACACCATGTGGGTCACTTCCAGGGCAGAGATTGAACTTTCACTGAAGCAGCTGAGTTGCAGCTAGCTTGCAGTGCTGTGTCTTAACTGGTTGCACTACTAGGGAGGGCCTTTGATTTAACTTTTAAAGTGCTCTTACTAAATGTAGTCTTTTTTTTTTTTTTTGACATGTTCTCTTCTTTTTCCTCAGTTTTGCTCTTTTAGTTTAGATATTCACACCACCACTATATATTAACAATTCAGTTGCAATTCAATTAAAAGTCAAAACTAAAAATAAATATATAAACATTTTTATTATCCTTTGAAGATCAAATATTTTTTAGTCTTACATCTTAACTATATTGCTGGAGTTAGGTGGATGATTTGTTATTATTATTTTACAAATTCAGTCACAGAGCCACAGGAAATTGAATAAATGCTCTAGGCTGTAATGTTCAGCCTTGAACAACTTGGGCTCACGAACGAATGAACCAACAGGATTCAGGTTAATTATTAAATTGTTTAGGATAATTATAATTTTGAATTCTAAGTTATTATTGGGAGTCTCGAAGTAAAAAAAAGTGTATATAAATACATCTATCTATCTATCTATCTATGTACCTATCTATCTATCTATCTATCTATCTATCTATCCATAGCTATATATATCAGACAGACAGATAGATAGATATATAGATAGATAGACATACATGGTTGGGAAGAAAGAAAGAGACCTAAATTACTTTAGAAAGTAGAAAGTGCTAGTTTTACTGTATATGGAAAGACCAGAGTCAAGTGGTAGTGAGTTGTCTTTATCCCAAGGATTATATACCTTCTCTCCTAGAAGGTCAAACCAGAGAATATCTTACCTCTTTTATATGTATGCAGAAACAGCTAATCCAGGTAAATAAGAATTTCAGATTTGTCTTATATCTACATGATCACCTCTCCTTAGATGTTGTGCCTTGCAACCTCCACATTCTAAAATCTTCATAAGTCTGTGTGAGTTCCTGATTGTTTGGCATTGTTGTTATTTAAGGGTTTAGAATGGCATTCTTTTAGCACTATCTCTGAAAAGAAACTGAGAAATTAATTCTTTTTTTCAAATTTTGATTGCAATATAAAGGAATATTTTCCAGCCTTAAAAAAAAGTGAAATTCTGGGGTCCTCCCTGGTGACATAGTGTGTTAAAGCACAACACTAAGAAGCTAAAGCCACTTCAGCATGAGTTCAATCCCCACCCTGTATTTGATCCACATGGCATAGCAAAACTCTCCTGACCCGTCCGCTGCTCCCCTCAGCAGTGTATTTCAGTACATCTGCCTGTTCTTCTCCCCACTCTGTCTCTGGTAAAGCCTCTCACCCCACACCTCTGGCTTACTCCAGTTCTGTATGCATAAGTAAATCTTTAAAAAAAAAAAAAGTGGAGTTCTGAAATAAGCTAAAATGTGGGTAAACTTATTATTGTAAGTTAAATAGCCTGTTACAAAGAAAAAGTGCTGTCTGATTCTACCAATAGGAGATATCTAGAGCAGTTAAATTCACAGGAACAGAAAGGAGAATGTGGTCTTCTTAGGGTTCAGTGAGGAAGATAGAGACATAATTGTTCAATGGGTGGGCAGTTGATACTGGCCAATAAAGGACACAGAAACTGGCCAAGCTATAGTGGCCAAATTGTTTACTGGTCATGGCTTAAGTTTTCATTCGTCAATCACACTCATAAATGCAAGACTACTCAAGTTCAGGGAGCAACAATAATGGGATTCAGTTAATAAAGAAAGGAAAATGAAGAATCACTATGGCCAACAGCACCTGGTTCTCTCACCACAGTTAACGTTCAGTGGTTTGAAGCCCTAGACAAAAGGCAGGTTAAGATGGTGTCTTTTCACCACTAAAAACAAGAACAACTGTTCCAAAACAAACAAACAAACAAACAAACAAACAAAAAAACCCATGCTCCTAAAATGTCATTTTACTAAGCTGAAGAACTAGAGTCCTTATTCCCAAGAGAAGATCCAAAATGGAATCTTAAGGCATGAAGCACATGGCACAATGGAGAAGCTCACGTGAGCTGTCAAGATGTGCCAGCACAACACCAGACAATCAACACAGGAAACAGCAGCTGCAGCAGTTGTATGATCCAACAAATTGCCACACTCACACAGTTCAGTGAGGTGCCCCACTTTGGGTCTTTACCTTTCCTTCCACACTGAAACAGTAGCAAAACTTGGAAGAGTTTCAGATCCTCAGTTACCTGTAAAATTTGTCAACTTTTGCCCTCTGAGCTTGGCTAGGGGAAGCCTCTTTATGTTGTTTGGAGACCTGCAATAGTGTTTTGGATGATCAGAATAATGGCCTGCAATAGTGTTTTGGATTATTAGCATAATGGCTCACTCTGGAATGCTGAAACCTGTAAATGCAGACAGAATCCCTAGCCCACTTCTGCAGTCCCTTATATTTCCAATCAGTCTCTACTCCAACTGATTTGTTGACCATATTTTGCCTGGGGCTATTCATCCTTACCTGCATCCTCCTCTAGGGGCCACCACCAGTATAGCCTTTGGCTTTAGCTCCTGATTACAGTGTTTCAGTCTAGGTAGATGGGAAAAGTTCAGAAGTGGCTGGTAGGGTTTGTCACAAAGCAATGCAGATGCACTTATTACCACTAAGCTTATTATCACTTATTACTACTTCAAATGGTTATAATGCTACATGTTATAATGTATGTTTCGACCACAACAACAATCTTGAAAAATAATTAAATGTTAAAAATAAAATAATGAACTACTGTTACATACCAAACAATAAAATAAGGCCCTCCCTGGTGGTGCAGCGGGTTAAAGCACAGCACTAAGAAACTAAAGCTACTACAGCATGAGTTCGATCCCCGCATGCCCAGGAGGTGACCACATGGCGTGGCAGACCTCTCCTGCTCCTCTCAGCAGTGTACTTCAATGATCTGCCTGTTCTGCTCCCTACTCTGTCTGTGGTGAAGCCTCTTGCCGCCCCTGCACCTCTGGCCTGTACCCCAGCTCTGTATGCATAAATAAATAAATCTTTAAAAAAAAAAAAAAAAGAAAAAAAAAAATAAATAAAGTGCAGGCCCCTCTGGTGGTTCAGGGGTTAGATGCAGCACTATTAAGCTAAGTCTCACAGGTGCTGCTTCACTCAGCAGTGTGTTTCAGTAGATCTGCCTTTCCTGTTCGCCACTTTCTCTAGTAAATCCTCATGTCTCCCCACCCCACACCTTGGGCTTACACCCCTTTTCTTGCATGCATAAATAAATAATTCTTAAAAAAAATATTATATTCTAATCTGGAGTGGTCTGCTCCTTTCCTTTTGACTCTTAGTGACAATTTCAAATTTCACCTGGATATTACTGAAGTTGTGAATCAAATCACCTTAACCGCATAATTATGGTTGTGATTACCAATAAAGCATGTCATACACATCTACAATGATGCATTGAGCCCATCTCCACACTGTGACATTTTTTTGTCCAAATTAATATATTTAATCAAATAATAATGTGAAAACCCAAAGTGATGAACATTATATAAAATTTATGACCAAATTTCTTCAATAGGGCTAAGGTCATAAAAATGAGGAAAGACTTAAGAACTTTTTACCTAAAGAGTAAGGTAACAGAGCAAGGGGATGTAATATATGCCTGGGCTAGAATCCTTGGAAAAATGTTCAATGGAAAAATTAGTGTAATATAATTTTATGTAGTTTAGTTAGTATTATTATACCAATGTTAATTACTTAGTCTCAATAATTCAGCTATTGTTTTGAATCATATTAATGTAGGGAGTGCTAGAAGAAGAGATTACTGTGAGTCTCCACTTTATAACTCTTTTTAAATCTAGAATTATTTCAGATTAATCTGAATATTATGTATTTAATAATTTATAATTTTATTTTAATATGAAATTTAATAATAAATATTTACTATATTAAGTATTAAACTTCTCAGTGGTAGAATTTACTTCTAAATGGAAATCTTTCAGAACCTGCTACATATTTTATCATTGCATAAATTTATAGGGATTAAATATATGTCAGTGAAGTTCTAACTAAAGAAAAGTGCAGTAAGAGTTCATTTTTTTCAAGGTAAAAAAAAAGTAGTATGTTGAATTAGCAAACAAAATCCAATCTTCAACTGTACATAGGAAATGTACCTAAGAACCAGTGATAAAATTATATTGAAAGTAGGCCTTCCCTGGTGGCACAGCGGATTAAAGCACAACACTGAGAATGCAAAGCTGCTTCCGCATGAGTTCGATTCCCACCTGCCCCGGAGGTGACCACATGGTGTGGCAGACCTCTCCTGACCCACCCGCTGCTCCCCTCAGCAGTATACTTCGTCGATCTGCCTGTTCTGTTCCCCACTCTGTCTCTGGTGAAGCCTCTCGCCGCCCCTGAGCCTCTGGCCTGTACCCCAGTTCTGTATGCACAAATAAATAAATCTTAAAAAAATAAAATAAAATAATAAAAATAATAATAAAAAAATAAAAAATATATATTGAAAGTAAAAGGTTGGAAAATAATTCTACTAGTAAATGACAGAAGCAGAAACAGCCATATTTATGTTGGACAACATAGACATCAAGCTAAAAAAAGGTGTTATGAGACATAGATGGATGCTATAAAATGATTAAGGGGACAATACAACAGAAAGACATAACACTCATCAATATATAATCACCAAATTAGGGAGCAACAAAATACATCAGACAATTGTTGTATTTGAAAGGAAGCAATGGAGAAAATACTTGTAATAACCAATTTCAACATGCCACTTACACCAAAGGGCAAATCAGTAGGAGAGAAAATAAACAAGGACATAATAGCTCTAAACAGATAGATATCCTGTTGATCTAACTGACATTTGTGGAACACCGAATCCTCCCCAAATACAAATAAACAAATTTCTAAATTACACATGGATCATTCTCCAGTACCCACCACATCATGGGTTACAAGCTAAAAATCAGTAAATACATGAAGCTAGAAATCATACTAGGTATCTTATGTGACTATTAAGGTATCCAAAGTAGAAATACACTACAAAAAGAAAGTAAGTGGATCCATTATTCTGTGGAGACTGTACAACATGCTATTGAAGACCACTGGGTAGTGAGATAATCAAAGAAGAAATTAAAAAATACCAGACACAAATGATAATGAGGAAATAACCTTTTACAGTATTAAGAGGAATGTAGATAACAACATAGGCCAACATCAAGAAACTGGAAAGAACCCAAAGAAGCAACCTAGTGCTAGTGTACCACTTCAGGAACTAGATAAAGAAGAACAACAATTAAAAAAAAAAAATGAAAAAGCCAGTTAAAAAAAAAATCAAAAATAAAGCAGAAATAAATGAAATAGAAATAGAAATGATAGAGCAAAAGATCAAAGAAACCTAAAGTCACTTCTTTGAAAAAAAAAAAAAATAGACAAACCTGTAACCAGACTGACAATGGAAAAAATGGATGCAAAAAAAAAAAAAATCATAAATGAAAGAGGAGAAATTATAATAGGCACAGCAGAAATCCAAAGGATAATTAGAGATTATCACAAACATTTATTTGCAAACAAGTTTAACAATTTAGATGAAATGGAAAAAAGAATCTTAGAATTAAACAATCACTCAAGGCTAAACAATGAAGAAATGGAAAACTTGAACAAACCAATTATAGGCAAGGAGATTGAAACAGTAATCAAAAGCTTCCCAAAAAATAAAAACCCAGGGACAGATGGTTTCTTAAATGAGTTTTACCAAACATTCAAAGATGAATTATTGCCTATTCTGCTAAATTTTTTTTTCAAAAAGTTGAGAAAGAATATATTTTACAAAATATGCGAAATATTCCAACAGTGCATAAAAAGGATTTTACACAAAATGAGATTTGTTCCAGGGACACAAGGATGGCTCAACATTTGAAAATTAGTTAACATATTTTACCACACTAACAGAAAGAAAAATAGAAACCTATGATAATTTTAATAGATGCCAAGAAAATGTCTAGTAAATCTCAATATCTAATATTTAGAAAGAACATCCTAGGCTATTATAATAAAAGGAACATAACATAATCAAAACCATATATGTCAAGCCCACAACATAATTTTCAATGGTGAAAAATTGATAGCCTTTACATTAGATATGGAAAAAGATAATGATGTATATTTTCACCATTGTTTTAAATATATGTGGAAGATCTAGTTAGCAATTAAGTAAGATAAAAAAAAGGCCATCAAATTGAGAAAGAAGAAGCCAAGCTATCGTTATTTGCAAATGATATGGTAATATGTAGAGAGAACCCTGGACATATGAATTAAAACAATAAACCATTTCAGGAATGAATCAACACATTAAAAAAAAAAAAAACAGAGCCATCTTCTATGCAAACAATCAGCTTGAAAATAAATAAATAAATAAAAAGCAGCCCATTTATAACTATACAAAAAATAAATTACAGGGTCTAAATTTAACAAAGTAGGTGAAAAACCTGTAGAAGGAAAATTATAAAAACATTTTTTAAAAGACTAGTAGACACAAAGAAGTAGAAATGTATAACCACCTCATGTATTGGCAGAATTAACATTATCAAAATATCCATCCTAACCAAAGCAATTTACAGATTCAGTGCAATTCCCCTAGAAATCTCAATGACATTCTTCAGACAATGAAGAACAAATATTATTGAAATTTAAATGGTATCACAGAGAAAATGTAAATCAAAAGGATAAGATACTACCCTATATCTGTGAGAAGAGCTCATATTAAAAACAAAAACAGAAACAGAAATAACAAATGCTAGTGAGGATGTGGTGAAAAACTAACCCTTTTACAATGTTTGTGGGAATTCAAACTGGTCCAACCACTATGGAAGGCGGCTGTTTGGGGTTTTCTCAGGACAGTAAAAGTGGACCCCATGATTTTATTGATTTGAATCTATTCAAAGGATTCAAAAATATTAAATCAAAAGGAAACCTGTGTTCTTTTAGCACTATTTACAAAAGGCAAGATAAGGAAAAAACATAAATGTTCTACAACACATGATTGGATCTAGAAGATATGGTGTACAGATAAAAAATACAACTGGTCAATTGAGGCAACATGGATGGAATTTCAAGGGATTATTTAAGTGAGTCATAAGGAGGAAGAGACATATTACATGCTTTCATTTATAGCTGGTTATAAAGATACCAATCAAATGTTTAAAAAAAGGCAAAACTTGCAAGCTGACCATAGATCTGAGGCATAGAGCAGTGCAGGGGGTAAGGGAATCAAAAAAGGTACAGTCAAGAGCACAATGGACTGTGGTTAGGTCAAGTGTGCTCTACTGGGAGAATCATGGGGACTATACCTGAGATGTGAAACCAAACACTCTCCAATTATTAAAAAAAAAAAAAAAGTAGGAAAATAATAATAATGAATCATGGTGAAACAGTGAGCTATGAAATTAATCTAGAAAGAAGCTGGCATTCCTATATACAAAAAAGTAAAATGTAATGAAATAAAGAAAATAATCCCATTTAATTTTGAATCAAAATGTAGAAATGTAGTAAGTACAAAATAAAATACTTATAATAGGTGAGGTACTTGTACAATAAATGTTCTAAAAAGTTTTAAATGAAGACAGTGAAATAAAGGAAAAGAAAATAAAAACAAAAAACATTGGATGGTTTCACTTATAGGAGGAATACAAGGGAATCAAATAAAAGAAAAAAATAAAAATAAATACAAAAATCAACAAGCAGCTATCAATCAGAGACACTCTGTGGGGAGAAGAAAGAGGGGGTTCCAAATAAGGGTAGGAAGAGCACAAGGGACTGTGGTGATGGTGCACAGGTGAATTGGTGGTGGGAGTTATATGGGTCTACACCTGAGAATAGAAAGCAAAATTGTACAAAAATTCACAATGATGTAAACAAACAAACAAATAACAAAAATAAAAAAAAAAGAGGACTGAGATAAGTATAAGTAAAGGTTTTTCCTATAACATTGTTAAAATTTTGGTCACCTTACCCCAATGCAATATATAAATTTAATGCATTTCCTATCAAAGTTTCAATGACAGTCTTCAAAGAAATAAGGAAACCATTCTGAAATTTGTATGGCACCACAGGCAGCCCAAATAGTCAATCACATGGAAAAAAAAAAAAAAAAGAGTAAGAACATGCTATCACACTCCCAGACTTCAAAGAATGCACCAAAGTGACACTAATCAAAAATGTATGATACTTAAGTAAAAACTAACAGATTAGTGGCATAGAATCAGAACCCAGAAATAATCCAATAATTATATGGAAGTTAATCTACCACAAAGGAGCAATAAGTATACAAGTAAAGTTGGACAGATTTATGCAAAAAACAAAACAAAACAAAAAAACAAAAAAACAAGTAAAACTAAAACTAAACCAAACCACTATTTCACTAATTTATAGGGATATACAAACACCTGTGTTCATTGTAGCAATATTTATTAAAAAAAAAAAAAAACATTATGGGAACAACTTAAATGTATAAGGCAGAAACAGATTAAATCTTTAAAAATTGTTGTTTAGCATAAAATAATTTCAATGAAATATTTTAAGAAGAAAAACTAATGTCTAGGCTATAAAAACTTCTATTATATGTCCTGCTTCAAATTATGTGCAGTATCACATAATAAGACAGGTAACTTTGATAATTCAGATGGCTAATTTTTATTTCTCATATGTATATTGTATTTATTCTTAGTTTTTTTTTTTAAATTTTTCTTTTAAGATTCATTTATGCATAAGGTACTGGAGTACAGGCCAAATGTGCAGTTGCGGTGAGAGGATTCACCATAGCCAGAGTGGGGAGCAGATCAAAGAAGTACAATGCTGAGTGGAGCAGTGGGGGAAACAAGCGAGGTCTGCTATTCCATGAGGATCATCTCCATGGCAGGGATCGAACTCGCAAATAAGCGTCCATGGCCAGATTCTCAGTGCTGCACTTTAACAACAGGGGGCCCTTAGTTTTGACTCACAGCTCCTAAAACTTGCCAGAGCTTCCTAGGTGTTTAGAATGACAAAGGTTTGTTTTGATATGTGAATAATGTGGCTTTGGAAGCAACTAAGTGTTTCTTCAGAACCAACCATATGTTTATAGATTGTAACTTCAGTCATAACCCCAGATATCTGTGGAGGGTGGTGATCTGAAGATTGAGTTCTATCTCTAATATCCACTGACTTAATCATTTGCATTGAACTAATGAAACATCCATAACACACAAGAAAAAGGATGTCAGGGAAATTTCTGGATTTGTGAAAACGTGATTTGGGAGACTGCCATACTTGCTTAGGACTTAGAAGTCGTATGTCCTTTCCATACCTTGCTCTATGCATTGCAAATGGATGTTCCTGAAGATACTCTTTATAATAATCTGTTTAGTTAATGTGTTTCCTGAATTTTGTGGTCCACTGAAGCAAAAAGAAACTGTGAAGAGCCTTGTAAGAACCTCCAATCTATAGGTGGCTGATCAAAAGCAGTGGAACAGCCTATGATTGATAATGACATGAAGACTGGTCTTGGGAGACTGAGTACTTTTTTCTCTGCATTCTGTTATCACTGATAAATAGTGTCAGAACTGATTTAAATGCCAAAATATCCTGCTGGTGTTTACCAACAGGTTGTCTGAGAATTGCTTGTTATGTGGAATAACTCTGCATATACTTTCATTGTAAATGTGTACAGGAATTCAAATGTATTTTATGATTATATAGTCGATATATTTTTGTGAAAATTTAATAAAATATTAAAATAGTACTTGCCTCAAAATAAATGCTATAACAAGCCTGGGAAATAATAATAACAATAATAACAAACCTGAGAAGCCAGTCTTACAGACTGGAGTATTTCTCTCACGTTATTCGAACTTTTTTGGAATTGTTAATTTTTATCATTATGTTAGGGTAACCCAATGCAAAGTTGTTTGTGATTCACAGGTAAATGATCTCTTTGTTTAAATGTTGTTACCTCCCCAACTCCACCACACACGCAGTCACTCACACAAGTCTTCCTCCATAATCTATTATAAAATATTTTTCACCTAAAATTAATTGCAAACTTTTTTTCCCCCTATGGATGATGCATAGCATGCTACTGTACATTGTCATAAATGACCTAGTCCTACACACACACACACACACACACACACACACAAACACACACACACACACATATATATACATAAATAACAAGCACGTTGTGGTCGGGACTCAAACAATGATGAATATAAATCAATGTAAAGTTCATGAATGCTAAACCTAACATTAATATTATAAAGATGAGAACGTAGTAATTGTATGCTTTAGGAACATACGGAAACATTATTCTTTGGAATTTTAATATAAGTTACAGTAGAATATAGTATTTGAACACTCATTATGTCCTAGACTATTTTTACAATAGGAATACAGCAGTGTATGAAACAAAAACATCCAGGATATCATGGAGCTTACATTCTAGAAAGGAGAAGACAGAGTAATCTTTATCAATAAAATTTGTTTATATATGCATTATATGATTGCTATAGACAGATTTCATATAAATTTGAAGCTCTTCAAGTTGGAGCTATTTTCATTATTTGTTCATTAACTTATACTATTTTAATTAGTTAACATTTGTTTACATCATGGTATATAATTCAGAAATATAAAAGTTTATTTTAAAAGATTCTCACTCAGTTTTTCTTTTATTTGATTTTTAACACCCAACCCAAAAAAGTATTCCAAAAAACAGTGGAGGAATGTTCCTTTATATCCACATCCAAGTCAAACCTTGTTTCTGGTCCTTTTGATATGGGCCATTCTCAGAGTGAGATGCTATCTCATTCTCAATTTGATGTGCATTTTCCTGACCAGAAGTAGTGATGATGAGTTTTTTGTTTTGTTTTGTTTTGTTTTAGTCTGTTTATTTATATATATATATATATATATATATATATATATATATATATATCTTCTCTGGAGTAGTGTGTATTTTTCTCACCTGCACTTGATTTGATCAGATATCAGATTATTATTATTATTATTGTTGTTGTTGTTGTTAAGTTATATGAGTTTTTGTTTTGTTTTGTTTTGTTTTTTTTTGTAGAACTTGCATATCAGTTCCTTGTTAGATGGATAGTGTGCAGGTATTTTCTACCATGAAATAGGGTGTCTTTTTATTTTACATATAATTTATTTTGCTGTTCATAAGCTTTTAAATTTTACCTAATCCCATTTGTCTATATTCTTTTGGAGACAAGTTTGCATGGATTTCTAGTGTTTCTGTATGTCTTCTGAACAGAGGTATTAAATTGAAGCTATTATCCAGACAATCTTCTGTATAGCAAAAAGTCTTGTGAGATAGAGATAGATCTCCTTCTGGGGAAGGGGCACACTTCTTTTTTTTTGTTGTTCCCTAGGGTAAAAATATGTCTCCATCCAGGGCAAAGCTTGGGCAAAATTTTGAGCTTTTCCTTTGAAATATTGGCAATTTTAGGTCAGGGTTTTTTAGCTATGCCATAAACCCTCTGTACCCACCTGGGCTGCCATAAAACATACATATAAGTGGACTTAGGGACAATCAGTGCCAGAGCATATAAAAATCTGAAAATACCAATTTTGTCATGAGTATAATTTCCCTTTGTCTCTTACCCAAGAGCCTGTGTTTTTGACACAGCAGTCATGCAGCCGTAGCAGATAAG